>NW_024534607.1:0-36092 GCF_016097555.1 Gigantopelta aegis
ATCTTCCCCCCCTCCCTCTCTCTCCCCCAAACCTACTTACCCCACCCACACACTAATTTGATGTTTATATGTAGGAACGTGTTCCCTCCTCCTTCTTGTGTTTTGATACATACAATTTACATTAACAAAAGTTAGCTCCTGTTACTGATAAGTAAGGAATGTAATATGGCAGCAATAAGTTATAGATTTTTTTTACAAGGTCAAAATTACTTAAACACAGATGGACATTATTGTTTGGCTTTGTTATTTTCGCTTGGTATTATGCTGGCATCGCTAAACATTCATGTCTACCTATGTAGCTAGATCTAATGTCAATAGGTAATAGAATGTCAGAAAACATATTTCATGTAGTATAGCCGTTCGAAATGTCCTGGAAATTTCAGTCAATTAGACGATAATTACATTATTTTTGTCTTGTTTCTGTTTGGAAAGTATTTAGATATAAGTTTATTTAAGCATTGAAGAAATGTCCTAATTGATGAAAATCATTAGTAATGTATGGTTTGTATATACCGATCATTTAAGGAGTATTGGAAAGGGAATTCATTGCATAAAAGCCTTACCTGTTGATTCATAAACTCATAAAATACAAAAGGATATGATAAACTATGTCTGTTTCCTCTTAGGGTGATTGTTTTTTAAACTTTTATTAGATATATTATTATATTATTGTCTCAATGTTTTGTTTAAAGCCATTGAAAGAGACATTGTCTGCCAATATCTACAAGTGACCACTTGTTGTGTAATGTAGATGTAGGACTAATATGGTTGTGTTGTAATGTTTACTTTTCATGTTGAGTTCTTATTGTATTTTTGGCACATACAAGAATTCTCTACATGCATTATTGGTCTTGATATGTAAGGATATTGGTAGTCGATTTTTTTGATTCCTTGTTATATACATATCAACATTGCTAAGAGAACAAAATGTAATTGTTATATTCAGTTGAACTAGTTGTTCTTTACATGACCAGTCTAATAATAATGTTTTAGTACTTTTTTATTTGTATTCATCATACTAGTATCCAATTGGTGTCATTCATGTATATGCATTTACAATATCTGAGGGTTTGAAAGGATTAACAGATATTGACCTTGTAAAGTCCCCTTTAGACCACTTATCTGCATTTTTTCCATTCCACACAAAGTGTACACAGATGCATGTTTTGTTCTTTAAAATATGATTATTGTCCACACAATGTATTGTATAGTATAAGCGGATATTACATATATGTAATAGTAATATATTGTATTAGTTCATCATATCTGTTATTGGGATTCTCATCCTGATCATGTTCTAAAGGATACTTTACTATCGAGGGACCTCCAGTCTTGCTCTTGAAGTGGACCATCAAACTTTGTTTTATGTAAACTGTTATGATGAAGCAGGAGTTGGTTTGTTTTGTATCTAGTCTAGCAAACACCTGATGTCTGCTTTGGAAAGAATGGGATAAGGTTGGGGAATGATGTGCAGATGTTGTGAACTTGTGATGTAGCATGATAATGAGTTAACCTAAGTACAAATTATAAATTGTATTGTGTGTATTAACATATTTATTGTCTCTCTTTACATGTTATACTATACTGCATATCACTTCCTTTTAAAAATATTTATTTTTCCTATCCACTTGTACTTCTGTACGTGTATTGACAATGAAAAATGTACATTGTAGCAGGATTAAAAACAATTTGGTCCACATATACTGAAGTTTTTAAAAGCCATATTTCTTTGGCCTGGTTAGTGCTTCCATTTCCTTGTTGTTCCTTGAGAGACTATTGCTATAGAAATACTGTAAGTATACTGTTTGTATAGGAATGAGTCTGTTTGTTGTCCAATACTTTTACTGAGATGGTTCATACACTTGTGGTCTTTTCCTATTGAAAACTACTTGTACTTATTTTTGATACTATAGTGACCTTGACTTTGAAATCGTTGATGACTTTGCTTTTGTTATTAAAGCAACTATATTCAAGGAATTAATGATTCAATATTGCATAGGTCATTTACAATGGCAAGTTTAACTTTTGTTACTTGCTTTCTTAAGTTGACTTGCATCTAGTCTTTTTTGGTTGTTTTGCAGATGTACCAGTGAAAGAAATTTATTTATGAGTGAGACATTAGATTTCATGTGATCTGTGGAAGCTAAATACGACATATTGCATATATAGGGTGTTTGAAACACAAAGTAAACAGCATTCTTGGATTTTTCAATGAACCACATAAAACTTAGTGGCCCTAACAAGGGCATTATTTGGTAAGGCATCTGATTGGCAACTATTTATTGTAAGACACTAAATAATGATGTCTTTTAGTTAATGGAATATATACTAACGTATCATAGCTATTTGTGTTACTGAAATATCTCAGACATTTATTTTACATATTAATAAAGTGTTTATGGCTTAACACTAATTACCACTAAACCAGTTCATTTCCAGCCAAGCGCAAGACAGTGACCCATATCATGAAACACATGTTGCTTGTGTAAGAGTTCTGGGTAACCTGATTTTCTATACTAACATGTAAACAAAATTATTCTCAAAATACATTAACAGGTGAAGGTTACTGGACATACTTTATCCCTGTGTCTCTCTATGAATATGTTTGCTTAGTGACCATGTGTGTAACCAAGCAAACCTTTACGATAATCTGTCAGAAATGCATCAGTGTGAGAAAGGGAGTAGTTCCTTTGAAATAACTTCATAAGATAAATACGTTGATGTAACTAGATTACCTAGGTGACTAGAGGTGACCTGGAAGAAACCCTTAACAAGAGTTATAGCCAAAAAATAAGTTAGTAAAGGTTTGAGCAGAACATAAATGATATTTTTTGTACTTAGAAAAGATCTAACTGGTTCTAATAGAATGTTATTGAATTCTTCACTTTATATGATCTCACTGATTGATATTAATGTGCAATCTTGACTGAAAGCAGAAAAAAAAAGGTTTAATTAATACAATATTCACTCACACACTTATCACTGAACTGTTTAAATATTGTTATTATCAGTTAACTATATTATTCCTTGTCATAATCATTACACTTTGTTTACAGTCATATCTATAATCCCTATATTATTTGTAGACTTCTTTGTCTTCTATCTATGTTTATTTGTTAAACAGAGCATCACTAATACAGTTAAGATAAATTTTAAGCAAACGATCAAGTGATTCCATGTACACACCATGTAGCTATTTAATTGTCTTATGTACACAGTTTTTTTTGGCCAAAGTACCGACATTGTTACCCCTCCACATTTCAGCTATTGTCTATATTGATTGTGTACAAATAAGGGCTTGCTGAATAGAGTAGATACGGTACATGTATTAAGTACACACTGTGTATGGCGGACTGTTTGATAAGGCTATACTTATATGTAATTACAGTTAAGGATTTCTTCTGTCCATCCATATGTGGATAACCAAGCATCCAATTTGTAGCCGCAAGTTTTTGACAAGAACAAGCCAATCTTTACTGACGGCGCCATTAGCTACCCCCATAGCTTAATGCAGGTTTATAGTAACCACAATGTAAACTAAATAGTTTATCATGTCTTATAAATTTCTATACTTTTGTTCTCAATAACTGTCAGTACTCATTATTACCGTTTACATTCATCTTAGTCTATCCTCAATCTGGTCTCCTACATATGATATATCTTGTAATTTTAAATAAGTTAGTGCTAGTAATAGTATTGCTTATTCAACAAAGAAAGAAAGTTATAGTGTACTAGTTAATTTTAACCCCAACTGTATGTGTTTCTTGCTCCTAAACTACTATGATACTGGGACCATTGGTTTTCCACTTAGTTACTAAAGCAGTACTTATTATCATGTTTAACACCCCTTTCTACATGTATATGTATGATTATATTGGATCATGGGAACCTGGTAGGTTTGTTTTCTGAAGTCCTTGTTGATACTCTATGTATCACTTTGGCTTCAAGTGTTTGGTGTGGCCACAGATAATTAAGGACGTAACACTTCTAAAGAGGCTGGACCTGTCATTGAATTGCAGCTGTATGCTAGCAAGGGAAGACATACAGTAGTGTACGTTTTAGTAGGCACTCTAATGGTCCTGTTTGTGTCAGCAGAATTTGTTTACTCCAAAATGTCAGTTGGAATGAATGGGACTTATGGTGCCAATAGTGGGTGTATTATGAAGTGATACAAAAGTTTTCCCAATATTCTATTATATTACACAACCATTTCCTTGTCTGAGAGTGCTGATTCATGTATCACAATAACTTAACTGTGTGTTGGCTTGATTTGCCATGAAAAATACATCCCGTTACATATCTTACAAGTTTTGAACTATGCACCCCCAATTACTACACTAAATGTATATGTGTATAATTATCTCTCGTATATCTATTGTTGTTTGTGCATGTGACTTGCATTGAGTGTGGCTAGATGCAGAGTTTACTTTGATGATCTTGTTATCCTAAACCCACTTGTCTTGCATCCGCTCACTATACGTGATCATACTAGTGTACTATTTGTTTATTGCTTAAAATATCACACCATACCCAATAATATGTATTAGTATAAGTCATTATTTGATTTGTCGTGTTTTTATTAATGGCCACTATTGCCTCTCTTGTGTTGTTCTAATAGACAACATCAAAGTACTACGATTGCTTTGTAACTCTCTTAATTATTGAGAGGTCTGACTGTGTGTTTCATTGGTACTTTGTAAATGCTTGTAAAATATGATAACAGTTCCTTTATAATCATGATCATCATATATCAAAGTTGTTGTGCAGCCATGGAACCCCAATGGATTTACAGTATTGTATCTGACCTCAGTGGTGATAATTTAGTTAGAACCACACGCTCGTTTGGTCTAATATGTATTAGTGGGTATGTTTGTAAGGAGTTTCTACTACTGATCTTTGTTTAACTACTGCAGTTTTATTATTTGAACTTTGACAGTCAAAATTCCATCTATGTATCTAAGATACACTGTTTTGAAAATAAATAGACCTTATCGCGCCCAGATATATTCCCAAGCACTCCTACATGTTAGGTAGAATAATTATAATATCATAACTTAGATGTTTACGTCGACAGTAGTTTACTTAGAGTTAGCATGTCACGAAGCATCACCTCACTGACTTCATGATAAACAACCACTTAAAAAAGTAATCACTTGCCATGTACACTCCCTCTGTATAACTAAGTTAGCTGTTCCACCCCTGTTACACACCAAATAGCAATCTATTCATGTGTGGTCCTTGAAATGATATTTGATATACTGTTTTCTAATGAACCAAATCCTTTTGTTAATGGAAACTGATTGTCAGCAAACAATGATTTTTGGTATATTGTTAGACATAGATGTCAGGTATGCGTATATGTGTACATACTCATCACAAAGTAGTTTACTATTTGTAATTAGTAGATGACGATTACATGTATTTTTCATGTATATCATTTGCATGCACATGTCCATGTATGTATAATGTAGCTATTGTCACTATTTTGTATATCATTTCATTGTAAACAAAGTCATTTGAATGTGTACATTGGGCCTCTCTGTCTGTAAACAATTATCATTGTGTACTATACGTACATGTGTTATATAACATGATATATTATTGTGACATATAAAATATAGCTACATTTACATGTGCAGTACTTGTTTGAATAAGTGATCGTGTATTATGCTTTGATAATTCAACTTGATTGTCTAGTTGTCTTTAGTATATTTTATTTTATTTATTAGACAATGCATAAGCATTCTAATGCCTATTCAGTATTCAGTACATATATGTTTGATTTTTTACTTATAATTTGACACACGTCTCATCTTGTACATGGCTCAATAACTCACAGTTTTGGTGATGGTATGCTGGGAATACATGCCAGACATTTTTATGGACTTAAATACTGAGTTGGCACTTATTCCAGGAATGTTATGACATTAAGTTAATAATATGTAGGCGCTTATTCCAGGAAATGTTATGACATTACGTTAATAATATGTAGTTAATAGTAATGTTAAGTGAGTGCCAACTCAATGGCATTGACTTCAGAGAGCCATATTAAGTGGGTATATAATATTCTAACAAATGATTAGACAAATAGAAACTTTATGGGAGATAGTCTACCTATCTCTTTTGAAGTGGGGTACATGTCTATAATGTAAGCCATCACACTGCCTTGTGTTGGCAGAGAGAAGTTATATTTGGGACAACTTGGATGGTGGAAGAAACACAACTGAAGAGAAATTGCTATGGCTAAGAGAGGAGTCACATGTACTGAATTCAAAACTGCGCATGTGTGAAACATGCCTGCAAACACTACCAAGTTTGATGTTAACTTGCTTTTACTCTTGTTAAAATGCATTTTAATATTGCAGCCTATCTCTGTAGTCTTCAGTCTAATTTTTCTTGTCAAACCTATGATTTAGTGAGAGACAAACAAAAGCAAACCTTAATGAATCTTGTATAATTTTCTCTACTATTATTACAATGGAGTTTGTTGTACAAAGTTTCTGTGATACTATAGAATGTGCTAAGTCAATGATCTCTAATTAGATTAATTAATTTCGTTAGTTGTAGTGTCTATAAATCAACTTACCTTAACATTCCTGTTTACTCAGTTATTTCTAGTACTCACTGTTTGTTATAATCAAACTAGTTGTCATAACAATTAAACCACGATTTCATTTGTGTTACCACAAATAGTAACACCTTGTAGAGTGAACCTGCAATGATTTTGTTTAGTATTTTGATAATTGGGGATAAAATGATAACTGTCCAATTAATAATTGGTTTTGTTTAAAAATGAGAAAATTTAATAGTTAGGAATTAAAAGATTTTTCATTATGACATTGATTATACTTCCTGACTGAACAGACGCAACAGATCTATAGAAACATCATGTGTTGCTTTTGCCTCAATTTCTACTTTTCTGTATCCCAATCTTCATAAATCCAAAAATATCATCAGAAAGAAGCAGTTTTTCCATTTGATATACCAATTTCAATCATTTGATTATAATAATTATATTATACATAGTCTACCTCTATACTCTATGTGTGTACAACACATTATTAATTTGTTGCAAAACTGTTCATCCAATACCTAATATTATATGAGGTAACTGGTTAATTAATTGATTGTGTTTGATAACAAGTTCATAACTCCAGTAGCATTGTCCTATGTAATGTTCTTACTAAGTCTAACTTAGTCTTATAAGCATCAACATCCATTACATACACATGTAGAAAACTAGACATAGAGATTCATAGTAATTGCCATTCATAATTTAATTATAATTATATTGATGTTTGTCTTCATGACAAAGGGAAATTTGTAGAACTTCCTTTTGTTATGGAATACAATGTAGGCTCATTATCATCATCCTAATTATAGGGGTTTCCTCTTTCTCTGAACTATTCTACTGGTCTACATACATGCACATGTAGTATATCTTCTTACCTAGTGTGGATAGTATACCAATATTTGTGGTAAAAATTGTACCTACTTACAATTTGTATTGTCTAGCAAGAAGTTCAATTGTCAATTGTCATTCCATATTGTATGGGCGGTATTTGAACTAGGACATGTTATAACATAGGCTATATACTGTAGTCTCCTTACTACTTACTTGCCTATGAGCATCAATTAATGTACATTTATTTTACATTTGTATTGTCTGGCATTGATGTTCAATAGTCAATTGTCATTCAATATATTGTTGGCATTTGAACCTGAACTTTAAATAGTTAAACTACTATGGACCACCCAATTGCCATTGGTTTTGTTTAAACTAACAACATCAATTGTTGTATCACTTCTATAGACACTACAAACTCTAGTAGTAAAGTTCTATGTATATCAAAGCAATATTTCAATAGTATGTATGATAATTATGTACATTGATAGTGTTGTGTCAGCATTGTTAATTCTGACTTTGTATTAGTATTTTTTATAAGTCATATGTTAGTTTGCATTTTTTGGCAAAATCCTGCAAAAGGTTGTACACATAGGTACTATTCTAATGTTCTATCCAAATGACATTTTACATGTATTGTACATGTGAACAGCCTTTATGATATATGTACACACGTGTAGTAACTTAGTGAGATAGTTACAATATGACATTTGTTAATGTGTACTACATCTACTTAATTTTCATATGCATATGTATTTTACATAGTACAAAACTAATGATTACTTAGTCTATGGTATACATGTACATGTATGTACAGTAGTACCTTTGTATTGTTATACTGTCAGTTGAATATGGAGTTAAGGATGTGTTTTAAGCAGTAGATCATAAATGTTCATGTAATAGTCCACTTCCCTTTGGTTATAAACTGTTTTGTAATCTGGAAAGTGGTATATATATATATAAATATATATATACCTACGTATAACAACTATATATGATAATATATATATTGTTGCTATGCATATATAACACAGGGGAAGTTATTAAATATATATAATGAGAGCAATACGCTTCATGATATATATATGCTCAAGATAGTAGCAACCGTTTATATATAGCGTTATATCGAAATTCCTTGCGCTTTAGGTACCACGTGTCGTGTCATCAGCACTAAGATATATTATTAAATATATTTATCTTTCATTTTACGCGTATATATATGTTAGTGTATATACTTGTATATCTTTTCTGTATATATATAGTGTTATATATATCATTTTTAATTTAGGTCATTGCATCAGACTAAGTTAATATTTTTACTTTCATTCTGATATATTAAAAACAAACGAGATTGTTTAAAATTATCAATGTTGACTGTCTGGATAAGGTTAAACAAACGTATCGGTTATCAATGAGACAAGGTTCGTGTAGTGAGTGTGTGTGTGTGTGTGTTTACACCTTTATATTAAAGGTGTTTACTAGATGTTAGACAAGATCTAAGTCACAGGTGTGATATGAATCTTGCTAAATTGATTTTAATTGTATGTGGTCTGACTATCTGATATTATGCCAAATTATGCCAACACATAGAGTGTCAATAACAATTTGTTATGCAATCTACAACTGATATAGTGTCTACTCTAAACCCTTCTATGATACTGTTGTACATGTCTATATTAATGTGCTTACATTCCATATATTATTGTAAAGACATCATTATCAATGTCTGAAACAATTTAGGAAATTTGAATATGCACCAAATAAAGAGAAGCTTTAATTTTGTTGGAACTGGAAACAGTAAAAGTTGACATGTTCAATATACCGCTTCTGTAGAAAGGCAACTCTAAACTGAGATAGCTTCTGTAGCAACAACTCTTGAGATGTCTGTAGAAAGGCAACTCTAAAACTGAGATAGCTTCTGTAGAAAGGCAACTCTAAAACTGAGATAGCTTCTGTAGAAAGGCAACTCTAAAACTGAGATAGCTTCTGTAGAAAGGCAACTCTAAAACTGAGATAGCTTCTGTAGAAAAGCAACTCTAAAACTGAGATACTTCGAAATGCCTCAACAACTTCTGACAAGATCACTCATCTCACATTCTATTTGAAACAATAAACTATGTTCCTGATACATAACTGAAAAATAAGTGTTGTTATTCACAGTTTATCTTGAAGCAATTTGTTATATTGTCAAATTTGATACACGTGGTGCATGTTTTCGTGATATATCTGTGGGAACTCAACATCATGTGTTTGTTTACATGATATTATCTCTCTTGAGACTGTATTCCCAATGACTGACCTTGTCCACAAGTATGCATGTGTACAACACGTTTGTATGTGTACAGTACAGGTTTTGTACATGTGTATACAATTTTTGTACATGTATATAATGTCAGAATGAATGATACAGGGATAGACCGAGTGTCTGTAGTATCAGTGTTTTCAAAGCATACTTTTTATCTGTGATGTCTCGGTCCTTAATGTACTTAAACACACATGCACTTTATAATAGTCGGCACATAATGTAGATGTACATTAATCACTATATATCTGATGTCTGAAACTAGTAGTTAATATATATGTACATTAATCACTAGTGGTACATTAATCACTAGTGATTAATGTACCACTAGTGATTAATGTACCGTTGCATTAATCGCTATATATCTGATGTAGTAGTTAATATATATCTACATTAGTCACTAGTGATTTGTTTTGTCATAAGTTTTCAATTTTTTTGATTTAAATATCTATATTTTGTTCATTAAGCCAATGCTGTTGAATTGTATATGTACAGATTTGAGCTATCCTAAGTATTTTACGAAAGTCAATTCTAATAAGAGTTGTTGTAAATTTAGAGTATGAAAATCAATATGTAGTATCAGATGACAAGAATCATGAAGCAGTAGCACGTATTTCTTAATATACTAAATACAATAGCATTTGCTAAAGAATGGATAAAGACTATATCATTTTAACATGCTCAAAAAGACTTGATTATGCCAATCACTGTAATATCTGTCATGAGAGGTCTCTTTGGTCTATTGTTGTTGACCTTGTGTATTGGTTAATGTATTAGGCGCCACTATACTTTGTGTCCAGGTGGTTTATTTCTTCAGTCTCATTGTACAAAGTGTCTGTTATGATAGTCATAGTCACTTAACATTCTGAAGAGTAACCAGAGAATACAAGGGATTATTTGTGAATATTTATAAGTTTTGTACATATGTCAGTTAAAGCAGACTCTGATAATCTTTAGACACCATCTGGTATCTACTATAGAGCTCACGTAACATTCCTTTGGTTTTGTTATATTATTTTAGTCCTAGCATACAATAGGCTTCACTTAGTTTGATATACTATAGATAAGAACTTAATGTCTTTCTATGTGACAATTGTACATTTCTGTTAAATTAGAAATTATAATATTGAAATTGCTATATGGTATCCTGTCTATACATGTGTACAAATGATGGACTAGTCTGTTTTCATTGAAATAAATATCAAACTGTAGCTACGGTTGTGTATTTATTTATATGTCTTAATAAGACATGCTCATTGTATTGGTAATAACTTGTAAGCACAAATTCTTGTGGTTTAATGTTTAATTAATTAAATTTTAATTATTTACTTCACATTTTTATTACCAAAAAGAAAAAACATTGTACCATATCTAGGTGAGAGCAAGATATTATATTGGAATGTCCCGTGGAGACAATACCATTCATAGTTAATTGTACTTAACAGTTGTCTATTTACTGTATCTCTGTAATAGATGTGTGCAACATTATTCTTTGTTTGTAGGAAATAAGTTGTAAGCACAAATCACAAATTCTTGAGGTTAATAGTAACTGAGGTCATTATATGCTTCACATTTTATTACCAAATAAGGTAAAAACACTTGTACCATATCTGGGTGAGAGCAGATATTGATTGGAATGTCCCCATGGAGACAATACCATCTGTAATTAATTATATTTAACTGCCAAAATATGTCCAAGTTTTGATTAGTCTCATATGACCATACATGCTGAAAGACTTGGCAATGAATAGCGCATAGTAAGAATGTTTCATTTATTCACTAATGTCCTTAGCTATGTAATGACACATCACTCAACATCTGGTGTGACAGCTGAGGTATACATTAGCATGTATCTATGTTAATATGGGGATTGAGGGAATTAATTCACTGAGACAAGTTGTCAAGTTATGTCACATATACCCACGTGCTTGCACATGTACCATACAGTAGAACTACACGTTGTAGTTTACTAGTAGTACAATTTAGTTAGACTGCATATGGAAATTTCAGTCCTACTGTGACATTTCATTTTTGAGCAATGAAATAATCAGGTGTAAGACGAATGTCATGGAAATATTACATGGGTGGTCAGATACTCTATACCAAAAATGCATCACTGCAGTCTGTAATCCTATATGTATTATATGTGGTATCCACCTAGATAAAGTAGATATAACTTCTCTTTGTGGCTGAACTGCCTACATGTGCATGTGTACTAAAGGAGACAAGATGGGGGTGTAAGGAGAACAATAGGAGTTGTTGTCATTACTCCCTGTAAATAAGATGACTGCTCAATGACACATGTGTCCAAAAATGAGAAAAGATATCAAATATTCAAACAATTGTGTTATAATCTTATCTAACAGCATCTGTCTGTATATCTCCATTGCCTTTTGTAGTACATGCTAGAAACATGTACTATTAATGATTATGTATTAAATATATATGTACAAGTGCTACTGATCTCTTAGTTACTGGTATGAGTAATTCAAAGCCATTATAAAAATAAGTGGAGGGAAGTCTTTTTAAGAATAAAAAGACTTCAAGAAAACAGATGGATATTTGAAATTAGTTATAGAGGAATTTACATATTACATATACCTGTATGAGTGGGTAGTACGCCTTGTTTGTTTTGATAAGACTGTCTGCTCTTTTGTTGTATTTTTGTTTGACAACAGCTGGTGTGTGTGTGTGTGAGAGAGAGAGAGAGAGAGATGACTTTCAAGTATTTGTTCTACTGAGATCACTGAGTACGAGGGTGTGAGAATGAATTGAGCAAAGTGATGTGAATTATTGTAGTGTAGTAAATGAATAAATTCATATCTACTCTTTGTATCTCTGATTAGAAACCATAATTGTTTAGTTACAAAACAGCAATTTTGTTTAAAATCTTGAGTACTTGGAAGTTGAATTTTATTATACTGATATACTCTCTCTAAATAAAGCAAACAATTTCTAAATGTCTTTGATATAGAAATTCCAAGTTTGAAGCAATCATGGCGCAAGATTGGAATGATTTTTATTGAACTATGTTAAATTGTGTTTTTTTAAAACATCATATGTTATGTGTATTTTTAAAGATTACTGAATACAATACACACATTATATTGTAATTGGGTGCTCACAATTATGCTAACTTCTTAGGAGCACATGATATCATATCCTTTGTCCCATATGAATGTAACCCTTGCTCTTAGATCAACAGGGGAGTTTTTGGTGTGTGCATGACTGTGGTCAATGACCTTTTGTAATAGAAAACTTATAAAATGTCAATGTGAAAGTAATAGTATCCAATATATTATGTTGACTGCTGCATTTACATACAATTGAACCAAGTCACTATATTAGTAATATAGAGAAGTATTGCATATGTTTGAAGTGGACCAAATGTAGTGGTTATGGGTAGAGTCTTGCTATACTGTGTGTATGTGCGAGCAAAATATTTGAGTAATTTTCTACTTCTCTACTACCACTACAATTGTCATATCTCACTGTTTAAACTACTTATTAATATTGTAAGCAATCATTAACTAAGTTTTATATACCTTCTCAGGTCTTCCTGGAGACACACAAAACGTACTCAGATATCAACGACCAGGTATACTCATGTGGTACTGTATGATCACATTACTAGAAGGAAAGCATAAGCAAAACACTTATCTTAACTACTGTTATTTTTAATGGCATTGTATTCACTTATTATCTGCAATACATTTTTAACTTTTAAATGATATAGTTTTAATATTTCTGACTTTTAAAAGATTTAATATTATCCACATGTCAATGTTATCTGTATTGAAAGCCAAACATTACTACAACATTAAAGGTGATATGAACTTGTTGCTAGGAAAACCGTACAATCTCTGTTTTGTTCATTTGGTCGATGATGCTTCGAGAACCTCTTTCAGTGTCCACTTAGCTTCATAATTTAGTCTTGTAGGATCTGTAAGATTTCTTATAGACCAAGAAACAATCTCTTAATGATATTTAATACTGCGGTTTGCATTGCTATGTTCCTATATACAATGTGTAAAGTAGCCACTCCATTCATAATACTAGCTTTCCAAGTATTGAATATTTATTGTCTTCTTATTATCAAAATCTATCCATGCACACTGCTTACTCAGCATTTCTAACATCCACCCACTCACTCAATGTCCAATCATTTGTTTTTGAAAAAATCATTTCAAGCAATTATGCTTACTTACTTGGTAGGCTTGTTTGGTAAGTATCCTGACATGAGGCTCTTTATCTAATATACATGACTGGTGAGTGTATGGTGGGAAGTTATTGAGCTGATATAGTGTATTGGTTTTCTTTCAAATAGCCCACTTTGGTTAGTGATACTACTGGAATGTAACGATATATAAACTTTAGTACACATTGTTTGTATTGTATTTTATCAGTTGAGGTGTATCACTTGTTGAGAATTGAATTTATGGCTGATAAGTTTTTTATTACTCTTATCCAACAACTTTAATCTTTATATGAGGACACCTGTGCATTGAGAATAGTTCTTAGTGACCACTGTAATTGCTCTTAAATTGGGATAACCAATAACTTTCAGTTGCAAAATAATGGACTTTGTCTATACTTAAGTTTTACATTATTTTTAAGTATGTGGGTCATTACTTAACATTATTATTCAATTATTCTTTTAAGAACCAGGAAATATCACTATATGAAGAGAATAATGTACAAACAAGAATATTTGGAAGTACAGGACTTGTCTGCTACATAAATGTATTGTTTCTTTATCTATTACTTTCTAAGGCCTCATCACTACATTTCTATAGATACTATAACATGTTGTATACTCTATATTTAGTCTGTGTGCTCAGCTAGATGTAATTTGAAATGAACCAACTCACTAACCATGTGTGATCTCATTACATGACAGGTTGGTTGTTTTTTTATATACCGAATTATCATCCTACATTTTTTAGTGTGAAATGTCAAAGCAAAGTCGTTCAATTCTCATGGGTGGAACAGTTTGTGTATATTTTTTTTAATTAGGTTAGTTAGCATTATAATAATATAGGCTTCTCAAATGACCACTTGTCAGTGTGATTTAATGTGCTATTGAAGTGATTCAGTTCAGTTTGAGTTGTACGATGTCTATTTTGTGGTTATCAATCCAATATACAACAGGTATAATGACTTGTTTAATATGTTTTGTAATGTATTCTCTTCTACATACTACACGGATTGATTTGTATAGATTTTATTTACACACAGGCCCATGTTTTTACAATGATTATACATTTATCACATCATATCATATCCCATACCAGAGCTACTTCCTCAAGTCAGAGTTTTGTCATATAAATATGCATACTACTTCTAATTAGAATGTGTAAATTGATGTTCAATAAGAAAGTTTATCAGCTATTGAGTCTATTCATGCAGAGGGTGTGTACACCACAAACTCATACAATTATATTTGCACTTACATTCCAGGATGTTCACCGCTACCTCTCTAATAGACAATCAAGTAACTTGCTGCTTAGTACCAATGTGTACTGATTGCTTGTTTCAACCCAAACAGCTCAAAGCATGTCTTTTAAAATTAGTACAACTTTTGACGTGGTTTGTCCTCACTCAGGTAAACCTACTATATATACATGTAGTACGTTGGATTTTTCGCAATATATGTAACCTCATTACAATGTAAAGGCTTGGGGGGTTTGATGTTCCGCAGTTCGTGTGTGCTTGTTATATAGCACCATTCATTGTTGGCTTAGTAATATGATCTATCCTGCCCTTAAGGTCAATTTTGACCTGTATTGAAGGCTCATTAACAACAGTGATAGCCATAATGAACAACAGACTAGATTACATAATACGGTTTCTGGATTTGCTGTCTTTTTTATCTTCAGTATATTGTAATCTATGAGGATTTTTATATATACACCTTACTTGTCAGCCTGTCAGTGCATTTATAGTACCTAATTGTGAAATATGTTTCAAAGTTATTTCTCCTGTAAGTCATGATTATCTATACCTTAAATGCAAGGTGTATCTTAACAGCCACTATTGTATTAACTAATTCTGTTTTCCTATTCACAAGCGATAATGTTGGAACACCCACTTATTATGTTTAATAATGGATTCTGTGTGTGACTGGCTATCTCAAATTTCTCAGTAGGTCTTTACCATTATCATGAGACAAATTGACACTAGCTATAGAGTCATATATCTGTGTAGTGTGTGTGTGTGTGTGTATGTGTGTGTGTGTGTGTGGTTTTCATGTGAGTTGTGAAGGATTTCAATGGCTTTACCAGAGTAGCAAGTGTTTTTTCCGTTTGAAAATGGTTCCCTAGCAACTGTATTAATGGTGATGTCTTTAATTCCCACTACTATCAGCATAGTTGTTTCAAAAAGAAAATGTTTTCCTTTGAAACAAGACCAACGTTATACTTAATGAACTAGTCTATTCAGTATGTCCAGATGGATACTGAAGTAATACACTATATCACTAACTTTTGGTCTGATATGACGTCTTATACGGTAAAAACACTTCTGAGCTATAGTGATATATCATTACATAAACAAGTCTGGGACCTTGAAAGTTATCCTTGGTGGATTATGACCCACAATATTGATTGACTAGTGTTATATATACATTAGCATAGACCTCAGCTGTGTGTTTGAAGGTATTTTGTAAGAAAGTCTACTTCTATTTAATTTGTTAGCATTTGATGACACTGTTATACACAACCAAATAATTAAACAAGATATTTCCTTCTGCTAGCTAATAAATTAATTATAATAGTTGGCACTTATGTAGTTAAAACAGTGGATGTTATTGCATTGTTAATTGTAACACGAATTTTGATTCCATTTTACTCAACTGCCCTGATTAAAAGGGGTATTATTGATACCTGGATTGTAATTAGCTCTTATTGTATGTATAGCATTTGACTATATTATAATATTTTACTGATTATAGTGATACTTTTTGGATAGTTGCATATGGTTCTGGTGCGTGATCATGGTTTGTTTTGTTAGTCAGCTGTTTGTTTATTGAGTGGAGAAGATAAACTTATGATAATTGCACTCTGGGTTACAGAAAACAGATTGCTTGTAATTGGCATATTATTTTAGTTGCGCTCATCCAAATTAAATTGATAATAATTACACAAACAAATACACAAGAAAAGAAATATCTATACAAGAACCATGTTAGTGTAACTGTGTGTAAACAAGTGATGTAAAATATTGTTTGTAGTATGTTAATATAGTGACATTACCCTTGATATTTGTGACGACACTTGTGTTTATATCCCATTTTAAACATTGTACTTTAACATGACAGACACTTTTACTATGTAGAAAAGCATTACAAGTTCGTTATTCAGACATTATTGTGTACACATTAAATAAACTATATACTTTTTGTTCTTAATTTTATTCATGTCAATACATTGGACACGTGCATTTTTTTTTTTATACCAAAGGCTTAGTCTTTAGTGCTCATATATAACCTATGTAGGTTTAGGAGTGTGAAAATTAGTTTCGATAGATATATATTAAGCCACAAACTATAGCAGAAATGGTATCCATATATCTTATCAAGATCAGAGCCTGGTAAAATCAAAGTGGCATCAACTTATCTCTGTTTGCATTAGACAACTGCCTTATGTGTACAGGCACTAGTTCTTCTTATATTCATCCATCCGTCGTCCATCCGGTCCATCCATTCGTCAATCCAGATTGCTTTATGTAACAGATGTGATTTAAGAAAATAGTCTACTTTTTGGAGAAATACGAAAGGTCAATCTTGACTTATCATTTTATGTTGCTTCCTATATATTTACATGGTATACACTTACATATACATTGAATTTGGAGCTATAATATTTATGCTGTGTAAGCAAACATAGGAACTGCACTATTGTGATAGAATAAGAAAAGATTTATTATCAGTAGTTGAGGACAATTTCATTGCTTTTAGATTATTATTAACAGTTGTAGCTGTGTGCTATGGGAGAACTGGTGGTATGCATTCAGGTCTTTATCAAGTACGATAAGCCACTCACAGGTGATTGCCATATGCTTATCAAGCTCTTAGAGGTGGGCATAGCAAGCCATATCAAACAAGGGTTAGCCCTTGACCTGTTTTTGTAGTGTAGCCTCCACTTTAATATGGAATCTTTTGAGGCTACTAGTACATCTTTGGTGTGTGGTATATAGGCTAGGAATGAATGTTTTGTGTAGCACATGTTTCTCATTCAGAAGAATATATATCCACTTTTAAAGTATGATCTTGTACTATAAAATTATAAATGCATTGATAAGCCTTTTTAATACTGGCTTAACTATGTTACTGTTCAACATTAAGTGGTAATGTGTGAAAGACCGACAATGTCAGGCTATTTTAAGCATAATTTACTTGTTCTCAAACATATAATAATTAAACTATCAGGGTGCTTCAACGAGGTTGTTTTTTGCATTATAACAGTCCAAATTAGGGAAATAACCTTAGAAGGATAATACATTGGAAACCATTCATGGTTCATTTAAGAAAACAAGTTTGTTTTATATAGACAGATGATATTGTCCCATTTCTACTAAATATTTATTATCATAGTATATGTATATAAGAATTGGGAAGTCAATAGAGTGTACCGAAAATATGGTAATACACACAATATGTAAGTAGAACTGCTTAACAGGGAAGGTAGTAATGGAACAAAGTTGACAAGCGAGGTGTTCGTTAGTGTCTCCTAAAGTCAGCGAGCTTAATTTGCCGCGTAGATCCTACTATAACATTTAGTGTAGAATGTGTCATCACATGATTGGATGTCTGCTACTTTCCTTGCCAAATGATTGATTATTTTATCATCTATTAGGACTCCTACTATCATATCCTTGCTTTAAGGAAAAAGTAAATAAACAAAAATTATGTTCAGAGAACATTACATTATGGCATAGACCAGTGTGGTCCTTGTAAAATCTGGGGAAGAGGATATGTACACATGTTTATAGCGTAATTGGTCGTACTCCTTCAAAGGAATGAGATACATTGGACTCTTTGATAAAGACAACTCTCTTAGTCAGAACACTCCCTTAATCATATTACTTTTGTAGACACTTCTACTTTGATGACAGTGTTTGTGAATTAAAAAACTTTAAAAATGTACTGTTGCATCACATTTTTAGAGCTTGGTAGATAGCCTGATTATACCTCTATTGTCATGATGGAACTTAATTGAAGAACTGGTACATTATATTTGAAAATTAAGGGGGTGTTTGACAAGGCATCAGTAAATAGACTATTTAGACGGGATATGTATAATGTCCACTTTTATTGGGAATTTATGCGGATTTGTGTATCTGTTTCTGGGGATATATTCCTTAATTATATATACAATAGTTGATAATATTAACAAACAAAGACAAACTTTGTATGGGTATGTGTGTCATCAAGGAAGTCTCTTATGTAGCATACTAGTAGTATATGATGAAAACTAAGTGAAATTGTCGGACTTTCCTCAATGGATACATCCTTCAGACATTGTTTGTTGATCGTCAACTTGGCTCACCAACATTTGTAATGACAATACAACAGAAGGATCTTACCCAAATTTAGTTGGACAAGAGAATCTTTTCCCGGAAAGCTATTCCGTATAATACTATTCTTGATGGGGAAATTATTAACGGAATACAGGATGTTGTTTAGGACGTTTGCGTCATTTCGTCATGGTTAACAATTACATTAATCTCTTGGCTAATTCGACGATATAGAACGTTGCTGATTCAGTTAATAATGGTACTTTATTTAGACTAAGAATTCAGATCCAAAATAAGTGTTTGTTGGTGCTAAGTGATCAGGTGTTGAATCAATAAGGCCTTGTTTACGTAATAGTATATTTTGAAATGGTTTCTATCAATCCACAATTGAACAATATTTATCTTTCATCGTAATATCATGGACAATTGTACATCGGTGGCAAAGTCTTTTTGTCCTTATATTGTTGATGTATAAAATTATAATAGAATACCTGTTGATACATTGTTATATGCTGTAATTTAAGAAATGACCATTCATAATTTTATATTTTAATATGAAGATTAATCTTTAAAGTGACAAAATACCTGTTTTGGTCATTTATCATTCTCGTAAAGAGGAAATGCAACTCTCTTGATGTCATTAATGGAACTATATGTTTTCTAGTAAATGTAATGTGATTTGGTCTCAAACAATGAATGACCTTAACAAAGATATTTCTGAAGTGGTTCAGTTTAATGAATAGATGATGTTTAATTTGCTTCATTTTGTATCTATTGAGGTAATTGTTAAACAATGCAATACCCTGTAAACAGTTAGAATGTAATTGAGTTAGAAAGCGTAGTCATAATTGTTTGTACTGTTGTTATGACAACACTAGTAGTATCTTTGAATTAATTTTATTAGCTCATCTTGACCTTTGGTATTTTATTGTGCTCCTCATCAGAAGCTATCGAATCCAATCCCCTGGTTAATTCACAATGTAATAAATATATTCACTCTTTACTATTGTATTCACAGTAGTAAGTAAATGTTTTTTATAATCTATCATACATGTTTGTTTTAAAAGTTGGATTATAAAGGTAAAACATCGATTTTCACAAAGTTAATCTCTTGAGTACTCTTGTCTAACAGACCAAACAATTGATCTCTATTTCCACTACAAACAGTACCTCGTATGTACACAGTATTTGGTAGTCTATCTTCCATAAGGATAGCTTTGAGAATTGGATGGTAGATGAGAGGTCTGCTTCAACCTAAATGAGAACTGGCCTTATTTCAAATCTACCTGACCATCTACTATACTCTCTTGTAGTCTCATGTCCTGGAATAGGAATGAGACAGGATAATTTGTATAAAAAGAGGACATATAGTTACACTTCATAGGGCTATCACACCCTGAAAATGACATGTAATCTAGAATCAATATTAACGGGCTCACATCTTAAACATCCTAGATTATATAAGATCTAGTCAATTTGACAATGTCTGAAAGGGCGTAATTTAAACTACTCGTCCCTATTACTATCTATTTACTTCCTTAAATCAACAACATCATGATGTCTCTTGATATATGCTAGATATAGTGATTCTTTATTAATTGCTTGTTGCACTGTTGAACTGGCTAGTATGGAATTGATGCCTAGAAAGGCAGAGTGTAGGAGACCTCAGATAAATGTACATAAAAAGATACAGCATCTGACCGTTATATAAGGTAAAATAAAACATTATAATATTTAGAGTTAGTATTAGTTTATTTCAGCAGGATATATTCTCATTCACTGACGAACCTGTCAATAAAGCTAGGCATTGTGAATGAAAAGAAGTAGTCGATTGTGTTTATGAATTGAGAAGTAGAGACTGTCTGGTCTCTCATAGTTCTCTACCAATGGATCTAACTTAATTAAATGATTATAGGCTAACGTGGAAATAAATCATAGAGCTCTGTCTCTCTCATGCCTCTTATTTGTAAGTGTCGTTTATACTTGGAATTATTAAAATTGTCTCTCTCTCTCTCTCTCTTCATCTCCTCTCTCTCTCTCTCTCTTCCTCTCTCTCTTTTCTCTCTCTCTCTCTTTAGGCCAAGGCAATGTCATTTAATTGCTAACTGATATTATTATTGGATTTCTTTATGTATTGAGATACTTTTCTCCATAAAATGTGGAAATTGAGGTTGTTAATCCCTTACATTTGTTCTTTGATCTGTTTTTGATCCATCCATTTAGGCTACTTTTCGGTGGTCTCCATTTATTATACCTGTTAAAAAACATTATATTTTATCATTAATACAATCAGAATAGTTCCAATCTAAACCAATAATCTGAAATGTAACATTTTGCCTCGAAACAATGTAGGGTGAAAACAGATAGGTTTAATGCTATATAATCATTATACCTTATGGCCGAATGTTAATGAGGCAGTACAAATCAGACGTTATATGTATAGTGTTATTATAGTTGCTTAGATAATAACTTACTGAGTCCATTAATTTGTTTCTATTAGTGCCGGTTTCCAGTATCTAGAAAAAATTTAAAAGGATTTGTTAAAATCTACTCCTTTATTTCTGATTAATAGGGTTTTTCTATGAAAGTGATATTATATTTAGGCCTAAAAACTATTTTAAATAGGTATTATTATTAATTTAGCATGAAAGTAAAAGACACACACATTAGGATTGGAATCTACATAGTGTTTTTGCATTGTTTGTAGAAATAGTTTCGTGATAATTAATGGTGTCAATGTTAGAGTTTTTTAGCAGGTTTCTTTTTTTCTTAATTCTAAACACAGAAGATGACTGCCCACATAATTAATTGCATTAGTGACTTATTAATGAGATCTGTGGTTTTATTGTGATAATCAAAACGAGGCTTAATGAAATTTTGTATAGTTAAAGTCACTCAGGTTATAATTTGTATTTGACGGGCTCTGTTACAAGTGAATGTTGTACTGACATGATGTTAAATTAAGTCTACTCAGACTCATGCCCAAAGAAGAAAATACATATTGAGAAAAGAATGAATAAACAAAGAAAAAGAGCAGAACTGCTAATAGTATAGTTAATATCCTCCATAGTGCTCCTCTTTAGAGAATATGTGGTGTTTTATGTAAAATTATTCCATTTCAACATTAACAACCTGCTGCCAAACCTCTCTTGTGTGGTTTCTATGTAAGCTTATTGGGGATGATGTTTAAGATTGGTATGCAATGTAGCTTTGATGTCTATTAGCTAGTAATTGATCCCCCTAACACCAGAGAAGGCAGAGCAACATTGCCAAACATTGTGTCTTATACTAAGTGAATTATATACACTTTTTGCTATGGGTTATGAAATCAACGATTATTGTTTGTTTCTTCAATAGAGCATTGCTTCTCTTAACTAAACTATAAGACTTTAAGAAAACAACCTTTAAAAGAAATCATATACAAAACTTTATTTTAAATAAGTGACTTTGGATAGGATATATAAATGATTGAATAATTTACGTTAATAGATAATATAGTAACATAAACAGTTACCAATTAATATATAATAAAATTAGATACTAAAACAATAACAATTATATTAAAGATACTTGATGTTGCATAGCCAATTCTCAGACTAAATATAATATTTAGCAGTAGGTTATGAGTTGCGGTGATAATGAGACTGCCAAACTTACCCGACACAAAATATAGGAAACAAAGACCTTAAACTAGTTGAGTTTTCTTTAGTATAAGACTAACACAAACCACAATTGTTGGCTACCAAAATAGGGCCACCAAGAGTTCATAGTAAGGTGACTTTTGTTTTTGTCACTAAAAACAGTAATTGATTGCCCGTATGATAGGAACACAAACATGCGTGTGGTTTTAGCATCGGGAATAGTGGTATCCTTTTGAGAGCGAAGAAGGTTTATAGTGAGTGAAGAGACTTGAGTTTTCCGGCTTCAAAAACACCGTCACCATTAGATTTATTTTCAAAAAGTCCAGGACAAGCATTAGTACTCCTTGTTGACTAAAACACTGCTTTATTTCATTCCGGAAACTGTAAAATCTACAAGGCCCCAAGGCTTTTCTTTTAAATCCCTATCACTGCCCTTCGGCTGCGAGTATCATTTTCTCCTGCTTCGATTTTATGCATTTTATAGAGTTTGATAGTTTCTTGGCTCATAATCATATGATAGACAACCAATAAAAGGTGCTTCCTTGGTTCGTCTCAAATTAAGATTTGAAAGGGAGTGCTTGACAAGTTAGTTGTTGTGTTATCTCTGCGCAAACTTTTATATAAAAACCACGTGGTTCTGATGAGCGGCCTTCACCATTCGTACACAGGCGGTGCCACTTAAATTGTCACCACCGAGATCTTGTTATTTATTAGGAGAGTTGGTTCATAATCTTAGTATATTCAGGTAGCAAAGAAGAACAAGTATAATGTTGTGTGGTTATGGGGGGGAACCCATCTATATACACCTAATTCAGTTTTGACCAACCTCCTGTGAGTCATAGGAGATAAATCGATATGAAATCGATACTTTGATATTGCAACCTACAAAGCAAGGCAAATAAACTTAAAAATACAATTAGTAAATAATAATTTATTCTACAAATGTATGGACTGTTTCCCTCTGACAGTGTTCAAGGAGACGAAGGTGTGTGTATGGTGGTGAATAGGCGTATGTTTTGGATCCATTGAGAAATATGCAAGATATCGCGTATGATGGCGGTGCCGTAGTGTATCGTGAATGCTTCTTACGTCGTTTGATTCAGCAGAGGTCGAGAGAAGTCACGGCGAAGTGACTACAAAGCAAGACAGTATTCTAGGAAAGCGTCATCATTCAGCGTTCGGCAAGTGCAAGAACTGGACAGGATTGCGCGATATTGCAGCTGCAAGCAATCAGATATAAAAATGTTCGCCGATTAAACTGCTTCACAAATGTTGTTAACTGAGATGAACAAACTGGTATGTAAATCCCAGTAACAATTTGAATCGCAAAATTGCAATTTAGGATTTTTACAGCTCTTCTTGGACTTTCTGATATAGCAAGAAAACTTTGCTTTTTTAGAGTAGTAGCATTTTTGGCCGGAAGGCTGGAATCCATCTCCAAGGAAGGAATTGATATAATTACTTCTCATTGTCACGAGTATACCACGAATAATAATTTTAGTTGCAACGTGAAGGCATACTTCAGGTTTTGACACAGACCGTGGTCTGCTATTTGTACTTGACACGCAGGAGGCGAACATCTGTTTTGAACATGATCTGAGTAATGGGGCCACTTGGGCTAACACTCCTTGTTACACGAGTTCCTTTTTAATTGAAAACACCTAGAAAGGAAACTAGCTAATGATAATAATCAACTCTTACCAACTAGTAGCAATTATTGTACACGGCATATGCTTCGGGTATGCTGCCTGTATATAGTGTAAAGTGCTATGTAATTTATACTATTACAACAGACACACAAGCTATCTATTATTCAAGTATTATCACTAATGTAGATTACAGCTGTGGATGTGTTGACTCTGTTTCTAAGATCTGCTATATGAATATATTCTTAACAGAGGTTACAGTTATTATAAAACCAATTTATGTAGGTAATGCGTAGTTTACAACAAATCATAATTCAAAATCATAATTTAATACTTATAAATTACAGCTATACAAAAAAAACAAATTAACTTGATTGTAGTAACATTAGAACATGACATTAAAATGGTTTCTCTGGGTCTGCCACCAGACAATACCGATTATATAAAACTAACCTCACATATATCTTTAGTCTGTCACTAAATTTTACACAAAGTATTGAAACTATTTATTTCCATACATAACTAGAACCTTCTAAGACAAAAGACATTTGCTGCTGTCTTTACAGATTCATTACAACAAAGTAACGAATTAGTCTATTCGATGGGACTTGACCTTGATTTTTCTATTATAAACCTTTTATTTTTTCCGTACAATTTTCAATTATATTCATCAATGGTAATTCTTAATAATGTTGAAGTCTAAGTGTCACATTTGTATGGTTTAAAGTTACCAATAGGCAACTATTGTTATAAGAATACAAATAGTTGTATATTAAAGAAAAAACATGGTGAAGCCATAAAGGGAGGTACTTGTAGGAAGTTTACTTCAATACAATGAACACACATTAATAATCAAATATTTGAACGTAAAATCATTACTTCCAACTCAATCCATTTTTGATGGTTGTACTGTATGTAGTCCTTAATCCATGGTTGGAATCAGATCACATCCACTAGTAACACATAATAATAACGGACAAAAAGAGATGATATGTTCTATTGATAGTACATATAATTAAGGGAAATGGGTCAGAGTACTACTGCCAAATGTTAAATTAGTTACATCTAACAACATACGTAAATTGTTAATACAAAGGCAAATGTTACACGACTTTCTTCGACACTTAGTAACAAGTTAGTGAATGAATCGAAAAAGGTTTAGTGTGTGTATATTGCTTAAGTAATTAAAAGCAAACAGTTATTATTTGACAACAATAGATTGGAGAGGATAAAAGGTGATGGTTTACAAAAAAGAAGATTAAGTAATTAAAGCAAAACAGTTTATTATTGACACAATCGATTGGAGGAAGATAAAAGTGATGTTAAAACAAAGCCACGTATATTGTAAGAGAAGGGAATTAAAGGTATATTATGGCTCGAAAAATGGAATAGAAAAGTGTCGTCACAAGGCCTATCACGAAGAGAGGAATAATGGTAGATAATGTCAGTATACTGTTTGATAGAAGTTAAAAGAAAACACTTTGAAGCCAATAAAAAGCGGACATGAACCAAAACTGAAATAGCGTTATAACCACAAAAACATAATCATTCACATACATCAAATGTCTACTGTTATATTGTACTTTATACATTAAAGAAAGAAGAGATGTAGTACTCTCATGCACGGAATTTTATCAGGTACTTTAATGTATTCATACATTTAGTGAACAATAATAATAATATTTCCCATAAAAATTGCCCACGTCTACAATTTTGAATTTGGAGAAGAATAGACAGTATACATACATACGATATACATGTACAGTATAATTATATACAGTACATGTCTATACATACACATGTGTACAAACCAGATTTTACAAACTACAGCAATTTTTTTGCCAATAATTTGTGTGCTGGTAACAGTATGCTGATAAATCCAGAGAAATGTAGCCTGCCGATATGGCAATGTTTTCAAAGTGGGAAATCCATCAAGGAAAGAAAACTTCTCTTGAACTCGAGCTAGTTCCTTAACCACATTAGGGATTACATCATGCATATCAAAGGCTGGTTGTGTAGTCTAAAAAGAGACACACTAGAATGTTGACCATTTATTTGAAACCACAGGTAGAGATATCATCCATTAAAGAAGATCCCTAAGGTGTATAAAAACTGGCAAAACCTAAACATGGGGTAATGTAAAAAGGGAGAATATATAAACGGCATTAAACATGGTATTAGAAAGGAGAATTGGAAACAATACTTGTTGATCTATCCATTTCTCATGTGTTGATAAAGCGACTGTTAATTGTTGTCCATAAATCTGAAAGCCACCCTCAATGAAAAACTATATTCCATCATTGGACACTACAGACTTTGATTCTTGAACAAACAGTCAGTCCCCTTACTTCAAGATGGAAGTTGATTTTCTGAATGAGGACATTTGTTAATAGTACCATAAATGATAGCTATGGTATATTAATATTTCAGTGATGTTTGGACAATATCTAATGTTCCAAAATCATCCATTTTAGATGGATCTTACTCTGTAGTCAAGAAACACTACGGTATCATTATACAATGCATTAAGAGAACATTCTAATATCTTGAGTTGAGATGATATATACCTAGATACATGTACTGAGAATAAGAATCAATTGGTGATTTTTTCAATATACTCCAGAACTACTAGATAAACGAGGGAAAAGGATTTTGGAACAAAAATAAATATAAAATGTTTTGAAAATGAAGAAGTGTCAAAATATTTGTAATGTATCTTACTGATAATTTGCAAGACTACTAGTTAACTGTCATAATGACATCACTGACTAGGGGCTGTTTTGATTGTCATTAGTGATGTTTCAAGTTGAGTTTCTGTTTCCGTTCAAAGGTGATGGAGTTATGTCTAAATTTTACTCAGCATAACAATTAAACACTTAATCTATATCATCGGATTTGCAGGGATTGAATGGAAAACTTTAAACTTTCCCAAAGGTATGGAATTTTTGAAATGTAATACCCATAAATGGGTAATTTTCTTTGAAAACAGTCATTGATATTGGTGTTTTTAAACTATATCTTTTCTGCGTTAATTATCTGATTGCTTATAATAAGTTATGTCACAAGAAGGATGTATATACATGCATAGGATAAGTTTCAATACGTACCCAATTGGAGCAAATGCTTCTACCCACTCGTCCTTCTATTTATAAAATAAATTAATTTGAATAATTTATATCATTTGAATGCAAAACTGAAATGAATGTGTCTAATAACAAACAGTTGATTACCTTAGATAGATTTCATGTGAGAACATTTACACAGGATATCAATATTATATCTAAAATTATATTACCTATTTGTTTCCATAAGGACATGTGATTCCATTTATTATGAAACAACACATAAAATTATAATAACATAGTTGTCTAAGTTTTTAATTGGAAAAGGGAATACACTATTATTGAAGTCACTACCAGCGATTTACGTGAACTATGACCTTTGTGTCATTATTGTTATGAAAGAGTGACAAACAGTGGTGTTGGGAATTATCTCATATTCATAATGTAATGAATATATATAACTCATTATAAAATAATAGCTTTTAAGCATTTTGTTGGCACTTTTATGTAAACACATTATGAACACAAACAGTCATTTTGGAACTTTTTCTAGGCATTTACTAAAACTAGAACAATTATGTATTTACTATGTTTGGGGTTTAAGGCACTGTGGAATAATGATATCAATGACATAATCTTCATACTGGTTACATTAAAAATCAGCCTATGATTATTTTTAAAGATGCCAAATTTAACAGAGAAGCTTAGAGGTTGAAAGCAAGCTGGCCACCTCAAAAGTTCTTACACGCTAGGCTATAAAAAACACATTTTAAAATTACTATAACAGCTACTGTGCAATATAAAACGTACTACTGCTAAGCTTAATTATAATTATAATATATATATATATAGAATATATGTTGTTTCTGGTTAGCATTATCAAGTGAGATACAATAAATGCTGTAGTCACAATGTCACTTGTATTCTACTTAAACCTCATAAAACACAGTCAATAATGCGTGTTTACTCATTACGATAAAACAAACAGACTTTCTTCATAACACATATTCCTTGAATTGCTCCGAAATTAATTTCATTTACATTCTAATGGTATCTGACATATTCACCTGTACAACTTAATTATATAAAAATGTTGTAAGATTACTCAGATGGTGTTTTTGTACTGTATTCTGCTAGAGATTTGAAATGCAGAGATGCTGATATAAACTTCGTATTGGTTGTTCTAAAATGCTAGCTTAAATGTTAAGTGGTATAAAAAATTATCATTGGTTTTGGTATGTATCTTAACAACCAGTGAAAGTTATTCTTTGTGGCACATAACAATAAATAAGACATTCATTTGATTATCACAACAAATTCTAAGATTGACCTAGCCTGTTCATGTGCCAAAACTCCCATGGTTACTTGGTACTGGTTTTTAATTCAGTGTCCTTGGTGTAAGCTTGTGTGCATATCCTACTTGTGAAAATAACTATGTATAATGTTAGTCAAAGCTATTGAATAGTTTTAGTGTAGTGATAAAAACTTGTAGTCTGTGTATAGAATGGGAAAAGTCCTGGAACTGACCAGGAACTGTTTTATTGTAAAACGAAGATTTACTTTTTAGGTAAATACTCACTACAAACATGTACTATTACATGATAAAGTTATTATTCCAAACAACTACTAAATATCATTGTTTAAAATTAATACTAATGTACCTGTAAGTATATATATTTATACACCTTTTTTATCTTTCTATAATTACTCTGATTACATTTCTATAGAGGTGTTTATACTATGGGAGTACAATACACTTAACCATCATAACAGCCAGTCCATTTCATGTATTTATATTATATAGTGTATTTAAAGGTACTTTAGAGGTCCAAACAAACACACAACAGATATTGAAATGCCTTTATAGAGACAATCAGGGATCTTGAAATTGGCTTAGTATTTAGTGTCAACAAATTAGAATGTTATACATCTACATCTCGGTATGGGAATGAATGCTTGATAATGTAGATTATGGAGTTGATTCAAAGGGTTAAATAAGTTTCAAGACATTAACAATTAGAGTCATTGTTAATAGATTTAATCATGATCAAATACCAGTGAAACAAGTTGAATCTTTGGCAAATTTCTCTAGTTTGTTTGTAACAATTCCCACTAATATTATCAATACCTCAAACAGAAGACAAAGCACTTTACTATACACAAGTAGACTCGTGCTTAATATGAAATGAAATGTAATTAAGTATGAAATAGTACTTTTTTTGATTTTAACTTTGTGTCTGAATTCAATGGAATGTTGAGAATACAATGATACTATAAATTCCCCTAAGCCTGTAGCTAGATCAATTAGATTTAAGTCCCAAGAGTTATAAATGGTTTCAATCAGGATAAACTCCAACACATATACCGTGTTTGTCTACTAAGAACTTCTCAATGGATTTTCAAGACTTAGTATTAAGCTATTATCATATTTGGTTGCTTGGTATCTTCATATATGTAATACCTTACATCAATTTTGTATCAAGGACACCTCTGTTAAATAAGAGTTGCTGTCCCACAGGTGTAATTACCTTAACGTAGTTTACTTGTGTAGCTTTTATTATTGGTATACAAATTGATCATAATAAAAGCGTGTTCTCTCTGTATGTTGTAAATTTCTGTAATAGCAATCTTACTAAACGGTGGCGCAAAGATTGACTTATATATATGTGTTTGAATATATGTGGAGTTGGTTAAATATGTAACACCATGGATTATAGCGTATTCTTTCAAACCTCCTACCTCACACTTACTACACAACAGGGCAATTTATACTAAGGGCGGGTAACTGTTATGGTATGTACACCTGTCTTCTCTATTTGTGCCTCAATAATGTAATGAAATTAAACCAATTTGTGCGGATTTAAAGGTGTTCAGTTTGTATATAGACGTTTGATAGTCACGTAAGATCAAATGCTGTCATAAGTTATTACTTTAGAATGAAGATAGAAAAAATATGCAAAACATATTATTGAATAATATTAAGAGCTTGATATTGAATGAGGTGCAATAGAATAGAATAAACTACTATATTCAGTTTTATGGATTTCAGTCAATAAAATCTCTGAAAAAAAACACTTATGTTATAAGCACAATTACATTTAAGTAATACGTTATTGGTATTTGAATCAAACCTCAATTACATGTACCAACTTGATCCAAAACATTACAGATAAAAGAAGTTTTAGATTTTAGCACACATGTAAAGGTCATTTCGAAGAAAGGCATACAGTCGTGACATGAGGACCTATCTCGAAATGTCATGTAATTGATGTCAAACTTATAGGTCCAAGACAAATAAAAATCAATTAGGGGTTTCATTGTTTACATAACACTGATAACAGAAGTCCCTCAAACACAACCAATTTTATTGATGGGGTGTTTTGTCACAGATCCATCTAGAACAAATGTGCACATGACAAACTTCAAAATAATTCTCTTTTAATTGTACATCTTTAAGTAAAATAAATCTTATTATTTTCTAGTTAAAAAGTTAAATCTAATCATTTGTTTCCTTTTGATTAATGATATTGTAGAAAAGCTATTGGTTCTTCCCAAATTTATTTAATGGAATATATATATCTTTAAATTTTGGCAATATATCAATAAAATAAACTATTATAATTCAGTTTTCAGTAATGGCAATATGTACATACAGAAGAATGTTTGTCCCAATAATGGATTGATGTGTTATATAACAAATGAATCAATAGGTTTAGATTAATAATGATAAATATTATAGAAATATTAGTACTTATATTTTTAAATATGACAGAGCTAAGGAGTAATTTGTGATGATAATGGTTAACAAGATCTATTAGTAACACAGTCATTCCAACTTTAAACAGTTTTAAGTACATATTCAATTTATAACAGGAACATTGCTTTATAAATAACCTCTCCAAAGAAGTACCAAACTAATCTAATCTACAGGTACTAATACTCTTGTTAACAGTACCATTATGTACATAGACAAGAACCATAACGAAACAGTAAGTGAGATAATGATCTGTCTCAAGTATTATTTTCAGACAAGGTTCTTTATTGGCTCTTTGATTTGGAGGATCCTCATAGCTTCTAATTAGATCGTTATGTGTTAAGACCTACTATAGTTTGTTCATCATTGTAATCATGTACATTTATATTAGGAGGATTAATGTACGGAAGGGGTATGATTCTTGGTAAATAAATTAGCCATAATAGTAAAGGAAAAGGGAAATTATCCTACAATATACAAATATATTATTGATAAAGATGTCATGCATATTATTGATAAATCCTATAAATCCCCAAGATTATACCAAATTATTCCAATAATGATCTAATAACACAAACTAATAGTATTTGATGTACTGTTTCTTGTTAATGTACTACAAACTTTGTTTCAGAAGTTGGGAAATGTGCTGTAAGTCACACACATTTACTACAATTTTGTGTTTTATGCCAAGACTTAATATGACTTGTATCTATAAATACAGGGGTTTTCTCCCTTAAAAAGTATACTACATACTACAGAGAAACCTACATATGAATACCGAATAGTGGTGTGAGACTGCATGCACCCCTCCCACACACAGACACAGACAGATCCAAGGTGTAACAACTATAATAGCATTCTTGAATTAGTGTTGTTTACCACACTAAATTAATAATCTAATTACACAGTATTATATGTACAATATACTAATAGCAAGAATGTAACAACAAAGAATGGATTTATGGATATCACCTATGACATAAGTCATGTCTTCAATAAATATTAAATTTATTAATGCCTTCTAACACTCATGTTATAAATGCTTGGTTAATAAGCAACACTTTTAATGTTAATAAAAATCAGTTTTAAGCTTAAAATGAACAGTTAAATAAATATTGATGCCAGAAATAAGTTATATAGTGATTATGATGACATAACTCAATATAAAAAGAATCTATTTTCAATTTGATCCATAGAAATATTGCATTAACATACGGTTAAGAATTAGATCCATAGGAAAACAGGCAGTAACTGCCATGCGAAAGTAATTAAATTGATTAATAAAATATAGTATTCTTTTTGCGATGAAAGTCCTACCAACCTAGTTTGGAAATCCTATGTAACCAAAAATACATCTTATAGTGATGCTTGTTTAGACTCATAACACTGAGTAATGTCCATCATAAAAATGGCCATAGTCAATGCTGCTTAACCTCATCTTATAACAAAGATGCTAGCCCATGTCCTCAGAGGGTCCATACCACTACTACCTATGCTGTTATCTGAACCACAACAACAAAGGGTCTATTATTTATTATAGACATATAGTTTGTTATAATGTAATTTAGCTAGGATCAAGTTTGCAAATATACACTGACATATATATTATAAAAAGTGGTAATATTGTTAATTCATCATCATCCCACAAACCTAGATTTGAAATCTCTTGGTCTCTTTTCACACATATGCTCTATGTCTTCAATACGTGGATCACCCAGTACAAAACAAATCGATTTGCTATTAGTATATCCTGAGATTTTATTGTAGGAGCATACTTGAGAGAACTAGAACTCAGTTAAGCATTGGTTTGGTTGCCATTTGTTTGGCAAGATAATGTTAAGCTATGTGATAGGATTTGATTGTGGTGTTTTATAGGGGAAGATTATTTGTTGGGCTATGTGACAAATAGTTTGATTTGACCACAGCCAAGTGCTACTTTTTGGACACTATCACCTGTATGGTCTGTGTGACACTTGTAGATGAGGAAGTCTTTTTTAGGTCTCTATATTACCAATAAAACAATTGAGGTAATTAATTTTCTTCTTTGGGTTTGGGTTTTATTCACGTGTTGTAACAGTGTCATGTCATTATTCTCAGTTAAAGGAGTGTTCAATATACTGTGGTCCTCTTTACTACAATACTTCTTGCCACTATAATACCAGACTGCCTTGGTAATGAAGACTTGGTGAAACACACCTATAGATGAAATGAGACAGTTTATTGGACATGTACATCTGCATATAATTCTCTTATTACTCAATACTGGTTTGCCATGGTGATAGTTGTTGAGATGACCCACACCTTGACTCCATTTAATATTGTCATCAGAATAAAACAATTACTTAAGTTTGACACAAATCATCTGCTACAGGCACTCCTTTTTGTTCAATGTCTTCTTTGCCATGGTAATGAAGCTCTTGAAAATCAGTATTTGTTGTCAATCATCATATAATTTAATTACTCTATCTTGATGTGTAGTTGGTATCAAGTTGCCATGGAGAGGCTAATTTCATACCAAGTTGCATGGAGATGCCTAGATCCATACCAAGTTGCACATGGGAGATACTAAAAAGGTCTTGACCGCTTTGTTGACATGGTGACCCAGGATTCAACTTAGAGTCATCATTATATTTTTCTGTTCGTATTTGGAACAGCATTATTAGATTCCCAATGAACATGACCTTGACCTGAGACATAGTGAACATCTGTGTGTTATTAGTAGTAGGTATAATTAAAATGAGCTACTAGTAATATAAAAGGACCACTTTGTGGTATTGTCATACATTGAAGATGAGTCAGTGGTTGATATGGTGATAAATAGAATGGAGAGGGTGGTAATATGCCTTGGTAGGAAGTGTTTTTTAACATATGTGCTGCTTTGTGGCACTTAGTGGCACTCATTCTTCCTGTGTAAGATAAGAATAAGATTTTGGGGATAAATTGAATTAAAAGGAATTATCATTATGTCTTCTTCCTTAAATTAACAGACAAATTAGGGCCACACTTTATACCTAACAAGTTATAGATTTATAAACAACTATTTAGATTATTCTTGGTAGTTAAATGACATTTGAGTAGGCATTGTCCCAACTAGCTTAGCAAATTGTTGTTGCTATCCAACATGGGCAAGTTTTTTTTTTTTTTTTATTTACATCATGTGTATTTCTTGAAAGTATTGCTAGCTTATTCAGAGATTTGGTTGTTTGTTTATGTGTTTGTATCCTGTACAACTAGGGAACTTGGAAAGAAATACTCAGCTTAGTTTCTCAGAAGATAATTCTTTAGTGTACCCGTTGGTGAAGAACAACTGGTTATGAAGGGAAGAGTTCAAAGGAAACAGGTTTGTCTTTTTTGTCATGTAGTCTAAATAAACCATGATTTAGTTATGAGGATGAGGGACTTTCGAAAAGATGGTTTTCCTTTCTTAGCGGACATTTCAAAGTCATCTGGGTTAGATACAAGTGGTTGTAGAACAGCCTATACTGGGTATTGGTATTTTATGCTCTTTGTTCATTATCATAGAATATGTTTTGAGAGGGTAGTAGTTTTTCAAATTTTGAATGGTTATAAAAAAAAAGTCTCAGTCTTGGGAGATGGAAGAAGTGTGTTTTTAATATTTGACTGGATTTGTCTGATCCAAATTTAGTTTCATTCATTGTTAATGTACTAGCAGAAATATTTGAGACAAGTAGGACACATTACTTTCATCATATATGTTAACATGAATCATCCATGATAATTCAGTACTATCAGCATTCCAGATAGCTATGTTTACACTGGGTCTATTAACATATGAATCGGAAATTGAAGTATTAGAGACAATAGTGCCCCAGGATATGGTTGGTCGTGTGAGGGAAGATCTAAAAATCTGTCATTTTAGACGTGAAACTGGGCAATGTTTGTCTCTTCTACAGATCCACTAGAGATAATGCCAAGAGTTGAAATCATGTAGATTGCTGTAACAAAAAAACGTACAAGATATAATTTCTATTGTATGTTATTATAACCTCACTGAGCATACTTGGGGAAATTAACATAGTTTTAGTTATCTGTGTGTGTATGTATGTATGCGTATTACACTAATAAAGAACTAACGAATCAAATATTCTACAAGTAATATGTGTTTTTTTTGTTTTGATAGCATGAAGTCAAATAACTTGATCAATTAGAAAAATGCAAAAATCATTAGCAATGTTGATTAGATAAGTTCAATCTATGATATCAAGTTATCAGAAAGAAAAATTATTATAATCCTTATGAGACTTTTTTATACAAAACTCCTAACCTCCTTTGACATATAAACAATTCTAATAATCAACTTGTTACTAGCGTCTACTTATTCCACTATATGTAAATAACTGGTACTTCGTCACCTTAAATCAAATACAGATTGTCTAGCACACTCTAATTTAATACAGTTTAATAATACTTATAAATATTGCTAATTGTTATCCTTATACCCTTCTTTTCAAGTAATATTATTGCCCCACCTTACTTTGTTTCTTCATTATGTATTAGATGAGGTAGGTCTTGCAGAACCAGTAGAGAATATACAACAATGTCCTCACAAAGAAACTACACTATCATGACATTTTGGCCTCATGATCCTTGATCCTATCGATAAATAACCTGATAAGATGGTTTTATAAATAATGATAAAAAAGTTTTAAAAAGAATTTTAAAAGAGTTAAATATGTCCCGAGTTTTGAAGGGTTCTTATACACCCCATATGCAAACATTTTGGATGTTCGAAACACCCGATAACA
>NW_024534608.1:0-20443 GCF_016097555.1 Gigantopelta aegis
CACATTTTAAATTATTAAATAATTAACAAATTTTAATTAAACCATACTTTCTTATAGTTTTCAACAAAATAATAATAATATCCTACTAATAATAAATATAATAATTAACACGTGATTACAATTAAATAAAATTAGACTTCATTACAAAATTAAACTGATTATATGCCAAAAAACAGAACTAAAATTACTTGACTACCAAATAACAATTACACGGCCCATTACATAACGTTACATAATACATACCTATATATACCACAACGAGTTTTTTTCTCAAGTCTACAATGTAAAGAAAATGATATGGTTTCAATAATTTCATATCAAAGATATCTCTTATATCCCCTTTCCTAGATCAACCTTAAATGAGAAACAATCACTGTAATGTAAACCATGTGCAACTAACAACTTTAGTTTAAGGTGTTTACATAGTGTGGTGTTTAGCAATAACAACAGTATTGTCCAAGAACTGCATGATTAATGAGACCATGATTATGGCTACATGAGTGGGTTTCTTTAATGTACAAGGTTGGAGAGATAAGAGCCGAAACTATTATAACACGCAGGTGTTTAAAATCTCTGAAGAACATGTTTTATTATAAATGAAGCAGAAACTATTCCTTTATCCTGATTATAGCAAATAAGAAAAAAAAACATAGACCAGCCTACCTATGGCTATGACCTATGGTGCTTGGAAGACCGCCTATTTTAGACAATTGTGGGATTGTGCTCAGTTAGCCCTGTCTTTGCTATACAGTAACAGTATAGTAATCCAATATTTCACATAATCCTTACCAAAGGTAGTCATCTTTAGATCCATCAAAGTAAGGTAATCTTTCTGATACTTTAATGTCACCTCTAATAAGTCCCCTTGAAAACAACATTTTTTATGATCATTAAGTTGATTTATGGAAGACAGATAGCACTATAGAGTACATATGCCCTGTATAGTAAAACAGAGTAATGGTTCATATTACATCCCTAGAGATAGTATGATATTATGTTTAATCTCCTTGTTTAGATGATTTATGTAGAAAACATTGTATTAAACAGACACAATTACTGACAGGATATGTACTGGTTAAATTAATAGTAATATCAATAATCATAATGCCATAAAAAAATACAACAAACTCAGCTATTGAGGGATAATTTGTCAACATAAAAATAACACAATATTCATACCTCATACCTTTTTTGGTTTCTTGGGGGTAACTGGTCAATGGAGAAGTAGTCATAAATCTTACATATCCCCATCTCATACCTAAAACAACAAAGTTGGGTATATCTCTTTACTGAGCAAGCTCAAAATAAAGAGTTACCATATTATAAATACCATAACAATTTCTTGTTTCTTTACACCTGAGTATAATTCCTATGTGTCCATAACACAGTAGATAATAACATAGGTATTGAGAATTAAATAGCACTCTATGAATAAATAATAGTTACAATTTTAGCTATACAAATTGGTGGCAAGGTGATCCTAATGACACAAAAATAAGCATATTTTCTAACACATGCAATCCCTCCCAGTTATAGAATGTTGTGATACCAGACTATAAGAATTTAACAAATGACATAATCTTGCCCATAACAACACTTGGGTTTTTATTTAGGCAGGTAAAACATAGTTTATGATAATTATTATTACAGAGATTCCTAAAACTACTCTATATATGTATCTACATATCACCATCTTTTTTACTCACTCTGCAGTTTGTAAGTATAGCAAGCTGGAGGATAAACTTACTTAACTCATGAGTGTGGTGTGAAAGCTAGGTGATATCATAACAATGTGTTCTAAGACAGCAGATTAGTCTAAGCCCTAAACTAGGTAATCATAAGCTACAGGAACATTCGACTACATAAACTGCTTATGGTAACAGGCAACAATACATCATACTATAGTTTGATATGTACAGAATTGCTAATAACACCTACTTGACAGCAAGTTCATATGAAATGATTCCGACAAAGGTTTCCAACTGTTGTTAACACCTTTTTAAAATATCACCATCTGTAATTACCTAATGAATATTAGGATGATTGTATTACATCCTATGTGGACGTATTCCTCACCATCATGTAAACAAGACAAAAAGAATTTGAATTACCACAGCAAGTGTTCATGTACTTCGGAAAAGGAGCACAATATGTTGAGTTAGAGTTTCAGGTTTAGGCCCCTTTGGTAATTAAAATAGTTTTTATAAAACATAATATTTATTTAAATGAATTAACTAACCACGCCCCGAGTGAAATTTACAACGGCTTTGGTATAAAAACGATTAACGATTTGCAGTTATGTTGCAGTAGTACTTCTGGTGGTCGTATCGTAACGATTTCATATTGCCAAGGATCCTTCTTCTCGTACCCAGATCTACACTCCTCAAGGTACCTGGGTATACTAATTTAACTGGCACCTTCTCGATAGATGCGAGGTTGCTACATTCGTTAGGGGGAAAATAGAATGATAAGAGTAAATGAAAATTGTATTATAATATAGCCCAAGTATTCCGAAAGTCCAATTTGTAACTGTCCCTAGCTGCAACAAACATGGATGGGAGTATTATTCTTCGTTATTATACTGGTCTATTTAGCTCTTTTGATGCAGCACGCTGGACAGAACCTCCAGCTCACAACATAAGTATTCCTGTTCAAGAGTCATCACATCAATATGGTAATCCCTGTCTCTGCCTTAGGGTAAAGAGACAGGCAAATTTACTACTATTGAAATAAAGATTTAGACTAATGTTAATAAACATAGATGACAACACATACCTACAGTGTACTGATCTTTAATAATAGAGTAATAACAGGAATTTATTTCTATATATCAATGATTTGATGATCAAGTAACATTAACTGTTGCTACTAATCTAAAACAAGCTATGATATATGGTACTCCTAGTTGCAGATACATTACAGAAATATTTGAAAACAAAGATAAATTATTAATGTTCAGAAATAACAGTGTTATTTGTTTTTTATCAGAATGACAACATTAGTTTAACAACATATACATAAACATTACATTTAATCAAAGATAGTTCACTTTATAATTGACTTACATTAACACCTTTGACCTTTTGATAATTAAAAACCTCTCATCTTTATAGTTTTTCTGAGTCCTATAATAAAAATAAAGACAAAGAATATTGAGTTTAGTTGTTATGTAACAAATTATATCCTAAAATAGTGCTACACTTGAACATTGAATTATTTGTAGTTGTAGTTATTAATTTTGAAATGAGGCATGTTCTTGGGTGATATGATTGGGTGGAGCGAGAGTGTGTGCTCCACCCATTGCCCGGAGCTCTGTCACATCTGAAGTCAGATGGAAGTTAAAAAGACCAAAACTATACCATTAGTGAGAGTGGTGGGTGGGTAGTCTGTTAGCCTTGCCTAGCAAGTAAGGCATGCGCTCTTATGTAAACTGTGCATGTGCGCTATAGCACAGATCCAATCCCTATTAACCATATTTAAACTTTGGTTTAAATTACATAATGTATTTCTTACCATCTTCAAGTGGCAGCTATTTTATTGATTAATGGAACTTCACCAAGATCACATTCCTCGTGGTCAATGGCATCTCCTTATGAAAGTACAACAAATCTTGTTCTTTGGGTCCTATCATATAACCAAAAATGATGTCAAAAAACAAGACAGTTATCAAAGACCACTTGTGTTTTATCCAATAAACATATTTATTATTATCTGTGTCCTATCAAGTTAGTCAGTCCATACTCATATTCTCCAATAGATTGCATCATACATCCAGATGAGAAAGAAGGAAAGACTAGGAGATGACTGGAAAAGATAATAGATCGAATTAGATATAATACCAGTCTTACCAAATGCGAATCTCTTGTTTTGTGCAGGAAAACCTGCTAGTATATTCGAAATAACGTGTCCTCTAGAAGCAAGTTTTAATATTACATTTTGTACGTAGTATAAGATGTAAACAAGTATAATTTCGGTAGCTCAAAACAGCCAGTACATACAAATCAGGCCGTATACTTGATCGCTACACTTAGTAAGCAGTAGATGAAAATTGGATTTAAAAATACCAATTATTCTGAAAGTCCAATTTGTCAACTGATCCTAGCTGCAGCAAATATAGAAGTAGTAGTTGCAGTATTCTTCGTTATTATACTAGTCCATTTAGCTCTTTTTGATGCAAGCACTGTGGCCAGAACCTCCATTTCCAAACATGAGTGTTCCTGTTCAAGAATCATTTGGTTTATTTGCTGATATTTTCCCATCTGAGTCAGCTTGTGGTACAACCAAATGCCCTCCTAATTAAAAATGGTAATCTTATACAATCATTTTTCCTTCTCTTGATTTCGTCAAGTCATGTTTACATTACTTTACACAGAACAGATTCCGAGGGCATCTCTGTTGAGTCCTATCCAATGTACAAACACAGAGAAATGGGGTCTTTGACATAGGAGGGAAAAGACTATCCACCAGGCTGATGGACGACATTAGAGAGCACTATAGTACATATATTTTGCACACCATGATTTTGTATATAGTAGTTACATGTGAGTTCTGATTTTTTTACATGATTTTAATTTCTTCATTATTCTGGTATGATCATTTTGTATTATGCCTTGACTCTCTGTTGAATTTACTATCTCTTGAATCTTTTACAGTATCATAATTAATACTGTTATATTATTATAATTAATTACTTTGTATATGTGAGTATATACAGTAAAATTATTTATAGTCCTAAGGACAAGGAAAACTTTAAATCTCACAAAGTTCTTTCTCATAATTTATTATAGTAGTCAACACCACAAAGCAGTTAGATCATAGTTAGACTTCTATGCATTGATCAAAACATGGTAGGTCAATCCCAAATAAAAAGAGTTGTATGATGTGAGGTCATCAATGATGCATTGATCAGACATTGTAGGTTGATAGTTAGACTTCATTGATCCCGTTGTAGGTTCAATCCCAACTAAGAGAAAAAAATATCCTGAAAGAAAAAAATACATTTTCAGAGAGTTTTTTTCTAGCTTGTGAATGGTCCAAGATATCTTGTGATGTCCAAGGATATAATTAGGTTACAGTGTTAACAATGAATATAATAGTGTAATTAGGTTGGTAGAGATATATCTTGTATATGCCATAACTATGAATATAATTAGGTTACAGTGATAACAATGAATATAATAGTGCAATTAGGGTTTGTACATACCCTGTGCAACTAATTATATTCATAGTTATGGCATATATCTTGGGTGTGTTGTACTAATTATGTAGTTGAATATATTGAATATATTTTATTTGCTTGATCCTGTAGTACTTGTATTGCATATTAATGTCATATTAATGTCAACATTAATATAGATTATATTCTACTTACTTGGTGGCAATTTCAATAGCCATCTCTGAAACTTTTTTGATTGGTGTTTTTTTAGATAGTGAGTCCCTCATATGATGATCAACAGGTTCAATTACTTTGAATATCAACATTTGTAATAACCTATATGAATATGAGAGAGAGAGAGATCAGACTATGGATGTCATTTCTACTACATTCTTCATTTATAATTACATAACATTAAATTAGCCATATTGTCTTCAATTCATTAGTTATGTAATAATATGCACTGATTATGTAGTGGCTATGATCAAGTACTAGTTGATCAAGAATGGATGTACTGTCTAGATCGTATACTGATTGGTCTAAGAAAGTAGTGTCTACACAGCCAAAGCATTATTACAATAGTAAAACTTACAAGATTATTTGCTGGGAACACTACTTCAGTGTGAACTGTTCCATCAGAATCCTTTCAAAATACAGCAGCTGTAATAATATCAGCAGGCATTTGTGTGCGCTTCAGTCACAGTGCTAATTTCATAGTTTTCTTCCTATAAGCATTGGTGCAACATCATTATGATTCCACCTACCTATTCTGAAATGAAGCTCACTTGTAAGAAGAAACCTGCTTATTGGCAGCTGGTGATAATATGAAAAAGGCCTGTTGACTGGCCTCCTTTGTAACACACCACACTTGTCTAGAGCTCTCACAAACCAAAATGTGCTATGTTAATTACACTAGATAGATAGACAACATAATAGATTTGGGGTAATTATTGTAAGATTTAAAGAGATAAGCAATAATAATGATGTTATTAGAGAAAAAAAATGAACTAAATATTCAAACTACTCATACAGTAATTATCCAATATAGTTAGTACATTATATTTCAGACTAGGCACTGTACTAATAATATACTAGTCTGTTATCACTACATAGACCGCTATACATGTTACCAAGGTAACCTCCTATAACCACAAACTCTATAATTAGAATATGATATCATAAAATGTGAGATAGAGGGTAATAAGAAAGAGCTAAGCACTGCCTAGATAATCCAAGCGATAGATACCTGGTCAAATGAAAAGTCCTAAATAAGAGATAACTACTTGACATATATGTCTTACATACACCAGATTTCTTGCTTCAATCTACAACATGTATCTCAAGCTAAATTATTGCTATTTATACCAAATTACTTGTGGGAATGACTTTTTTATTGACTATTAACATTCTAAAAGAACAATTAATTAAGATGATACATTATCTACCCTGGAGCAATTACAGTGGGTAATTGTATAACCCCAAAAATCCTCAAGGTATCATGTTTTCAAATTTCAAAACAGCCACTTTTCAAGATGACCAAATGATATTAACTGATGGTACTAGTCTAAACAATGTGTACTTTAGTCACAGACACATTCCAGAAATAATGAAAATAAATGGTTAATGTTCAGAACTAACAGTGTTGTTTGTTTTGTTAATTATAACAACATTAGTTTAACACAAACACACATACAAAAAATTCTAATTAAATCAAAGATGGCACACTTTATAATGGAACTTACATTCAATAGTACCTTGACCTTTGATAATTAATATCTCACCTTATAGCTTCCTACAATAAAATAAAGACAAAGATACTGATTTCTTGATATAAATTATATCTTAAAAATAGTGTTACAATTGATATTGAATTGTTTATAGTTTTACATCTCAAAACAGTTCTATCATGACAACAATTAATCAAGGGTATAAATTAATGTGATGTTAAAAGTAAATAGTAAAATAAGTCAAAGAGTAAAAATCCTCCGTATATTTTTGTTTTAATACTTGCTGATCCAGACTTATGTGACTTCAAAAACAGTTCAATATCTTAAATTTTATTACAATGCGTCCTAATACGAGTTAATCCTAGTGGCTTTAAAAATGAGCTATAATGTCCTCTAATTGTTGAGGGTATGGAAGTCACAACAAATACTACACATCAAACTGTATATATAAGACTCATTTTTGACCCTTAGATACCATAAATAGTAGAAATGGATGCTATAATGATAAATGGACGCTATAATAATAGAAATGGGATGCTATAATAATAGAAATGGACGCTATAATAATAGAAAATGGATGCTATAATAATAGAAATGGATGCTATAATAATAGAAATGGGCGCTATAATAATAGAAATGGACGCTATAATGATAGAAATGGACGCTATAATGATTGAATGGACGCTATAATAATAGAAATGGATGCTATAATAATAGAAATGGACGCTATAATAATAGAAATGGATGCTATAATAATATAAATTGGACGCTATAATATAGAAATGGACGCGCATAATGATTGAATGGACGCTATAATAATAGAAATGGACTACTACTTGACTAATTGTCATAATTAAACTGTCAATGTTTATCGCAATATTGTCAATAAAAAAATTCACTTTGGGAATCAAAAAGCTTTATAATATATATCCACTAATCCTTACCAGAATCCTAAGAATGTAATATTTTTTGACTGAATTTCTAGTTCAGCTTCTATTCCTGTGTATCAAAGTATTATTAACTCTTGGCCAAATATGATGATCCTATGTTATGCATTCATTTATAGTGACTTAGCCCAGGAAACTCTTTACAAATTTCAAGCTGTGTGATGAACTTTGTCCACGTATCGAGAAAAAGACAACCATTATGTGATCACCAATTGATGTCAAGAAAACAAGTAGGAATCACTTTATATTATCTGTCAGATGAGGGGCCGGTTGAGGAAAACAGCAAATGCATTGAACGTGCCTTTGGTCGTTTAAAGGCAAGATTTTCGTGTCTTAAGAGGGCAATGGACTTAAATATTGATGACTTACCAATGGTTATTTATGCCTGGTTTGTACTAAACAATTATTGCAAATTCAACAGTGTGTTCACAATGAGTTAGTAAGTTCAGTATTATATGAGAGAGACTTCAACCTGCAACAGCTGCAACCAGTATATAGCAAACAAGAATGAAGCTGAAGGGAAGAGAGTGAGAAAATGTGCTTGCTATGTATTTTGATCCATGACATAATTCAATTTATTATAGTTATTAAATTCAATGAATAAAGTGACAAAATAAACTACAGCATGAATTAAAGGACAGTCAAAATCCCCATTCATCTTCTTGAGTGTTGAAACTTGAGGAGGGGGTTCCTGTCCTGGAGGGGGGTCAGGGGGTCTGGTGTGAAAGAAATGAGGATCGGATGATGCAGCATACATCGAGTTGTAGGACATGGATGGGCTTGATGCCGCTGGTCCACCATACATGGAAGGGGATGGGGTCATGTACAACATACTTCTGAGTAAAGAAAACCTTCACTGGTGGTGTCAATCAATTTTTCTATATTGTCTTTTCATTTTAACTGTTGATGGTGATACTGTCGATCCATTAGTGAAAGTGCTTTTAATTACTATTATCATCATCGGATGATACATCAGATAGATTACCAATTCCATCAGGACATTGTCATTGATTGAACACTGTTCTGATCATTCTCTGTAGTTGTTGAAGTAGTACCAGAGGTTTGACTCAGCTGAAGTCATGCTATTATCCAAATCAATACTCTCTAATTCAGACTTTAATTGCTCTGTAGCAGGCAAACCACCCCAAATCCTCTCGCAAAGCTCATAATATAATAAGACCACCCTTCTGAGACTTACGCCCTAAAACATCTGCCGAATCAACTGCCTGCCTGTATTTCAGCCTGATCGCCTTAAGCTTTGTTGTGATTATTAATCCTTTGCTAGACCACAGTTTATTCTTGCTTGCTCGGCAGCTGAAGGTGGTTCATCAGGTAACTCTGCTCTGAAACGCTCCAAAATCTCGTCATATTTACTCTTAACTGATTCCCAGTCCAACGGCTTTTTTGTAGCCTTATAGTCATAAGTACATTCAGAAGTAAACTCAGATCATCGTCAGTCCACTGGAAATCTTTTTTTCTTTTTCATTACTTGTTATTTAGCTTTCTTTGAGAAGCGGCTAAAGACAGGAATGTTTCCACAGGAATGGGTACATTATATGTTCATAGCAACTAAATAAACAATGGGCGGATTTCTGTTCTCACTTTTAATCACATGAGTTTACGTTTCCATAGTAACGTAAGAAATCAGCGTAAAGTGGACACGTGATGTTTTTTATATTTTTACGTAATTTTATACTCACGTGGGGCGGGCGGCTTTCTCTCTATAAAAGCCGGTAAAAATTGCACCTATGGTTAGTACTCTGTTTCGTTCTAACAATAAGAATCCTCTTTTGCATCCAGATCTACGCTGCTCGAGGTATCTAGGTGTGCTTTAGACTACCGTCTTCTCCGTCAAGCATAGACGCAGGCTCGCTACACTAGTACTTAGCTTAGTAAACAGGTAAGATAGCTAAAGATGAGTGTTCCTATTCAAGAGTCTTTAGATGATTTTGGTGTATTTGTTGATTACCCTTCAATCTAAGTCAGCTTGTGGTACAACCAAATACCCTCATAATTGTACCATACCAAAATGGTAATTTTATACATTTATTTTCCTTCTCATTATTCTCTCATAATATGTTGCTTTGTATCTTCTAGTTTACACACAGAGGATTTCTATATTGAACCTATCCAATGTACAAATGCAGGGAATGCAGTGACTGTTATAGGAGGTAAAGACGATCCTCCTCTACTAGACTAGCTGATGGGGACAAAATTAGCAAGTACTATTGTTGATATATGTATATATATATATATATACTTTTGTACATAACGATATGTTGATTTTTGATTTTGATTGTGATTTTTGCATTATTTCTTTACTATCATTTGTATTATTGAAGGTCAGTGCTGTTCTTTATGTTTTTATCACTGACATTTTATATTATCATAATTAATAATATATGTTGTGTGATTAAAAATAATTATTATTATCACTTCTTGCACATGTGAAATACAAAATAGTTAACTTACAGTAAAATGATCTATAGTCTTGGAGCAAGCTCAAGACTTGTTGGATTGATGGCTATGAAGCTTAGCACGAGTGAACATAGTGTGACTGTAACACAGATTTTTCAACCTGAGTAAACTAGTTCAATATTACATTTTATAGTAATAGTATTTATTATATATATTTATATAGTGCTGATGCAGTGTCCAATTACGCACCTTCCAGTTATGTAGTAATTGGATGAGTAGTGGACAGACAGAGGTTGCTCAAGGCATGTAGCCAAATATGCATTAAAATAGGTGGGTTGGATTGGCATGTAAACAGGAAACAAGTATGTTATTATATGTTAAGTGTGGTTTTAAATACTATTGTACTCAATGAAGAGTATACACAAATGTCATATAGGGTAACCAACAACAGCTGATATTAGTAATATTGACTTTAATTCATTTACTTGGTGCAATTTCAATAGCCATTTGAACTGATTTAGATAGGGAATCCTCAGATTATAATCAACAGGTTCAATAGTTTGTAAATCAACATTTGTAATAACCTATATGAATATGAGAGAGAGAAATATAGGTTGTTTTGTAGATATGTTACTGATTAACAGCTTTGTAGTATTAGTGTTATTAGATATGTGATAACTGTGCTTATGATGAGATCAGATGTTCATTGAAATGTATTAGCAAAAATACATCTTGATATCTTGATCACAATCTCTTAATATTTTGTAGTGGTTACTTGATAAGATAGTATCTTAAAATAATGACTTAGTAATAAGTTTAACAACATGGTTTTCTAACATCACAAGACACCAATTTGGTGAATCATTCATCTTTCTTAAGCTAAACACTAACTCAATAGATATCCACAATCAAGTTGATAGTCTAACACACTATAGTAGAGTACAAATACACTACTTTGTACCTGTTGAATAATATTTGTGTGTGCTAACAAAATGCCTCCTTACTTTGTTTTTAGTTCAGACTAGACTTGATATGACACTGAGCCATCCCTACATTATGTCTACTGGGTACCTTATCTACATGATAAGGTACTCAGTAGACATGTAATCCTTTGTAAATAGAGACACATTTCCAAAAGCATTTGAAATACAAATAAATGTTTAATGTTTCAGAATTGTTTGTTTGTGTCAACCATAATAACAATGATTTAACAAAAACACACAAACATTTACACTAAATTAAAGAAATAAACTAATTCACTGAATTAACTTACATTCAATATCACTTGACCTTAAATAATCAACCTCTCAGTTCGAACATATATGAAGAGAACAAGACAGCATTGTTTTAAAACAACAATAAGCAATGAGTCAATATATATTTACACTATTATATCACATCAAAGTACTATACTACATCAATATAACAGTATATATGTAATGCTTTCAGTAACTTGTTTGGGAAATATATAAAAAAGGGGCAACTCCTTGTGCCATTCTTTTATTTGAGATGGTCTCAGTCAATGTGTAACATAATGATCGATATATCACGATATATATCATATACAAGGTATGATATGTCCTATCACTCTTATGCATGTAGATACCTTACCTTCTCATTTCATAATTTCTGTCTCTCAAGTTCACCTTTCATGTTGAACAGAACATTCAATAGATCTAATATGACCCATTGTTACATAATTCAAGTTAATAATTAAAATAACAAAATTTAATTAGAGTTACGTAGAGTTATGAAGGTCATGTTAGTTAAGTTACACATAAACAACTTGCACTAGTCTAATTAGGACTTAATAGCTACTGTTTCTGCATCTAACCACAGTCATTTAAGATCTATTAGTTGATTTCAAATTAGAACAACAATAGATGTGTTATATATCATAGCTAGTATATAAAATATGTCACTGCACACAATGAAGGTGGTAAGTTAATGCTGAGATTAATTAACAAATATTGACATATATAGAGAGAGTATATTCCACTTACTTGGTGGCAATTTCAATAGCATTTGAACTAATTTAGATAGTGAGTCCTTCATATTATGATCAACAGGTTCAATACTTTGAACATCAACATTTGTAATAACCTATGAATATGTGTGTGTGTGTGTGTTGTGTGTGAGAGAGAGATCAGATTAGAACAGTCTTTCCTAGTTATGGTTAGAATTGACAGTTTACAAAACATTATAATATCATACACATAATTATCCCAATATCCATTATGTACATCTAATAATTACATGTACATCTAATAATTACATGTACATAGATGGGTATTAAGTAGTGTTGTTTAGTTTGCTTTATATATTTTTAGTTAGTTATAGTTAGTTTTTCTACCTGTGGAATAATTTTAGTTAGTTATAGTTAGTTTTTCTACCAATGGAATAATTTTAGTTAGTTACAGTTAGTTTTTTCTACCAATGGAATAATTTTAGTTAGTTATAGTTAGTTTTTTCTACCAATGGAATAATTTTACGTTAGTTAAAGTTAGTTTTTCTACCAATGGAATAATTTTAGTTAGTTATAGTTAGTTTTTCTACCAATGGAATAATTTTAGTTAGTTATAGTTAGTTTTCTACAATGGAATAAATTTTAGTTAGTTATATTTATTTTTTTGTCAGCGGAATAATTTTAGTTTATTTCTCTGCTTTAATAATAATTTTAGTTTAGTTATAGTGAGAAAGATAGCTAAATTTTAATGCATTCTTAGACTAAAGACATTGCTCATTTTTCTTAAAAGTATTTTATTCTTTAAGTTTGTATCTGCTAATCGGTTTTTCTTCTATCATTGATATGCATACCTAGCTTTGGATGGAGAATCTTGTTATCACAAAAATTACTCGTTTTCCACTAGAATTGTTGCAACATTTGCACTACCAATAAATGTAGCTAACTTCTCGGTTATTTTCTGAGTTATTTGATGTAAGAAGATTTATGCAGCATCAAAGCAAGGCTTAGTTGCCTGGCATCGTTTTACCATTACATGTAGCTTTATTATCCTTAAGACTCTTTCTTTCCAATAACTTCCTTTGGCTCAGGTACTGTTTTAAATTAGATGGATTTTTCCTTTTATTTTTATTCTCACATTCAGCATTTTTTGAGGCCTCAATCTTACAAACATTATTGTTTGGTGCTTCATCATCATCAAAAGTATTCCCAAACTGGGTTTGCTTTTGGTCATCAGTTGACATAGCAGACATAACAGAAGTTTCAACTTCCTGTCTTTTTAGTGTCTACTGATGTATGCCCAGCACATGGTTGTATTGTGCATTGTGATAGCTTTTTTAACAGCCAAAGTGAAAGGTATACATGTGCTTGTAATTGATTGTGCTATCTGTTCATTATCAGTTAACTTATAACAAGTTAACGTATCACTTACTAGTGGTTTATCTTTGTGCAAGTATGACTTTTTTTATTGAGTACAGGTATCTGTTGTTTTAGTTTCAAACTCTCTATAATAGTTAGTTATACAGTTAGTTTTTGCCATTATTACATTAATTTTAGTTAGTTTTAATTAGTTTTCATCTTGTTTCAAAAAACTTTTAGTTAGTTTTAGTTAGTTAATTGTCAGATGAAAAAGATTTAGTTAGTTATAGTTAGTTAACTAAAAAGTCAAACAGGCTAAACTAAAAGGTTTTAGTTTTGTTATAGTTAACTAAAACAACGGGCCTAGTATTAAGATAGGTTGTGTTTGATATACCTTGTGTATGTATTCTTCCCAAAAAGCATCTACTCTTGTATTTCAGTCTAGTGGTATAGTGTGGAATGTTTGTTTATTACAGTTGTTTTAGATGGTTTAACATTAAATCACTAAAATTACATTATGAGTATATGAGTATAAAAAATAATGAATTTAATTATAAAAAATATTAATTCAGTTAGGTAAGTTCCATAACTGAAATATCCTATAACTTACTCCATTATATCCTGATGATTTCTGCTCTCCTATGTACTGATGACTGACAGGTATATGAAACCAAGATCAGATGTAAGTATATGACCCTAACTAAAATAAACATATCTATTGATGATGTAATCCTGTGAACAGTTATATATAGAAACAGCTAATAAATTGTTTCCAATAAATTAAAACCAGCTGTGAACTGTATATATTATGAAGACAACCAGCTAGTTTTGTAATTAGTCTTTAACATATTTGTCCCTAATGTTGTGTATTTGATATAACCAATTAAGGAAATGAGTACTTTGTAACAATAAATTCTATTACTATAATTCTTAATGTATTCACAGTATAATTCCTGTGACAAAGTGACTATCAGTAGCACATAGTTTTAGGAATATAAACAGTACATCAAATTCATTAATGATAATGATACAGGTGACTACTGGTGTGTTGTAGTCTTAATATTGCTACTGTCAAAGAGATTTAACGTTAGTTAAATCTCGCAAGCTGCTAATCTCAAGTTAGTTTATTAATAATAATCATGACCTCCAATAGAGGTGCTTTTTAATAACAACATTCATACTTAATAGACAATGTGATAAGAAATATCATACCTAAAGCTTACTGATGTAAAATTGTTCAAGAAGCCTCATTATGAATATGACCCCAACAACTACATACCAGTATTACAATATGTGTATGTAAATACATTAGTATAAACAGTGATATTCGATTAGTTCAATTATATAATCAAAGACATAATAAGTTAGTGTATGTCCCATAACTAAATTATCCCCAAAACTTACTCAATCATATCTGGTATTTCCACTCTTCCATGTACTGATTGATTCCTTTGGTATATGAACAGTTAAATAAGATCAGATATATGTATATGATCTGAAGGAGAGGTAGGAGAAATAGAAGTATATTAAGTTATAAAGGTCATGTTACTTACCATGTCTGGATACTTGTCACTAGAAAAAGAAACAAAGTGTTTTGTTGGATTAACACCCTAATTCAGCAGCACACAGTACTAGTTGCTAACATATCTTTAAATCAGAGAGTAGCAATATATCACATATAGTATAATACTATATAATGAATTAAACTCCAGCAATATATATATTGCTGGAGGTTTAGAACACATAGTACTGGCTTTGTACTATTTATTAAACTGGTTTGAACATCCTTTTTCCCTTCTCTAGAATGTTTATTAGCTTTACAAAAATATAAATAAACACACAATTAAAAGGAAAAGACTGATATCCCTAAAATCAACAAATAATGTCAAATCTAATATGTCAGTTAACTAATAAAGGGAACAATATGTCAGTTGATATAATAATATCATTAGGTTGTGTGATATAACCCCAGCTGGATTCCCATATAAATTAATAGGGCCATTCCCATCTGTAAGTAGAAACAGATTGTATACCAAGACTTTTGAAGATGAGCCTGAGAGAGAGAGAGAGATGAGATGACTTAGAAAACCCTTCCTGATTTTGTTTGTATTGTTGTCTCTCATAACACTATCAAGTCCACAAACTATATTACAGTCCTTCACATAGTCATAGTCAAACTTCAATATTATCTACCGTAAACTGCCCATGTAACAATGTATTATCCCAGGTTACACTGACATATTAGATAGTATATCAATAGGAAAATGGTATACTATAGTAAAAAAGTGTATATTAATCAATATCTCATATTTGACGCTAACATAAGATTTTGTTATAATAGTTACACAGATATCTGAATATGTTCCTTAATCTCTGAGCAGTATATAGAGCAATAACTATGTATCCTGCTTTAGAGACTAAGGGAAATACATCACGTGTGCTGAGTAACTCAGATAACTAAATCGTGGGCTACAGGTTATCCTTTCAGGGTAACAAAGAAATTAAATCATTTGTTTATGTTAATCCTACTATGATAATCATCAAGACCAATTTACAGTAATGACTTTATTATATCTCTATAGTTAAAGCCAAACATCTTTCCCACAACAAGTTGATAACAAATCAGTGCTAGCACAATTACATTACCTTGATTGAGCTCCAATCTTGCCAATCGACGTATATAACCTCCTGTTCCCATATAGAACGGGACCACTACACTAGCCTTGATAACCTACATGTAAAATAATTACATCAATCAAACAACAGCTAACAAGTCAACCAACAAGTGTCCTGGATAGTATGAACTGATTCTTATTTACAATTTTTAAACTTCTCATCATGTAGTAATAACAATAATGACTAATATTGTAGGTATCTTATAAGATATCATGACTGTTTGAATGGCAGGCTTGAATCTCCTGTCCTTGGGTTATACATGAGAAAACTACCAATTGCATTATAATAGCACACGTCATCTTAATATCTTCCTGATTATATATTTTTATGATAAAAGTTATAAACAACATACAATTAGCTTACTATAACCCAATAATTGTGATGTGGAATGTTATCACAAACATAGGGCGACCCAAAATACATGATGTTTAGTAACACGAACCATCATAGATCTATACAATTTAAGGCTTTATCCTCACCATTGTATGGTGTCAACTTAATACCCTTTAACTACATGTGTAATTATATTTGATACTTTTTGATAATATACATGTACTAGCATGTCTATTATCAGCTCACTACATAATCTTTGGTATTCAGGTAGGATAAACAAAGGTTTATCATAGTTTTTGTCTGAATACATGGTCACATTAAAAAGATAATAATACAACTATTTTTTAGGATTAGAGATAAGGAATTCATTATTGACTCTTTTATTTCATTAAACAACTTTAATTGTATCATTAAAACTATAAACAAAAAAAAACCAAATTATTGAACAAGTACACATTAATGTTAAAAGGAAGAGACGGACACATAGTAATTGCCAACCAACATGTCCCATCAAACTGATTAAAGGAAACAATAATTTGTATCCCTCTATTGAAAGAGTGGCAGTGGTATTAGTTTTTGTGTGACCTTTATAATGAGCATTGTCATTATATTACAACATCCCAAGGGAGTATTAAATACTACAAATTTTAAGAAAATTTTATTTTTTTATTATTGCAATTTTTTCTTTTTTCTTTTTAGTTATTATTGTTTAATTTTTATTTATTTTTTTATAATTTTTTTTTTCCGATTTTTTGCATTTATTAATTTTTCATTTTTATTATTACCGACATTCAGGCATTCATATGCAGTTAGGTACATTAATAATTTCACCACAGGTTCTGTGTTACATTCTAAAAAGGTCGGTCGCAATTACTTGTATATTAGTATTGTAAGCGCTGACAAAGAAACTGTTTTAGAAATATTAAGATTTTGCTAATGTGTTTTATATGTGTTCAGGGGAAGCAGTGTCACTAAATTAGTAGAGAAACGAAAATAATATATATTTATAGGAAGGAGGTGAATAAGCTGTGTTAACACATCTTATTATCGCGCTGTTAAACAGACAGTACTATTCATCAGGTTTCTTCTGTAGATTACACTATTATGATTGATATAGTTATGTCATCTCTGATGTTGTTAAAAGATAGAATTTATTTAGTACCTCTTGTGTGTCTTAGTTGGCCTTGAAAACATTATAAAATTCTTTGATCTTATAACAAACATAGCGTCTATATAACACAAAATAGATCCGTCACGGTCCAAGGAGAATGGACATACAGTATATCATTACATCTGGTTATTGTATTCAGACAAATGTAGTACATCACACTAATTATATGCAATGACTGATGATATGTGACATTTGTTTTTGGGATTAATCTAAAACGAGACATGTACATGCTGCACACACAAGGACAGATTCTTCCCTCTCACTTCCCCCCCTCCCCCTCCCCCCCCCCCTCCCCCATAAAAAAATAAAAACTACACTGTAAATTGTATATTCATTTGCAGAGAAGGGTAGAATTACATTCTGGGCCAGTCAATAGCTTGTCAATTCTCCCATTAGGGGATTTGGGATACATGTGTTTTTGTAGGTTAGAGTGAGCTTAGATATTTATGGTAGGTGATTTATCATTACAAGTATCACGTGACAAGATTTATTTGTCGGGGGGCTGAGAAAACACTATTTTTCCAAATACAGCAGCTGTATATAAGGGGGGGTGGGGGGGGCATTTTCAGCAGAATGTTGTTTAGTAACATGTTCAAGGGTTAATGGACGGATGGGCAACTTTGCCTATAATGTGGTTGTTTTGTGGGCTACTATAGATAGATGAGCAGAAATTGTAGAAGGGTGATGGTGGTAGTGAATTTTGTTGTTAAGTAAGTGGGTGAATTAAATAACCATGGGGGTGACAATTAAGGTGGATAGTAAAGTAACAAAGTAGTTGCGTTGGAGACGATGTTGCTCAAAATCAAATACACTATGTATGTTTATGATAGTTGACAGTTGTAAGAGGAACTAGGGGTTGGGGTTGGCCCGTTTTAGTATATGATAACATCATACAGGCTCTGCATTCGTATATTGAGGAGGAATATTATAATGAAGTCAAGGACACACTTGGAAACGATTGAGTCTCATCCCCGCGTGTTGGAGGTCCTCAACCATTTAGCACAACAAGAGTTCTAAGCGAGATATTTAGATGCGTGTAGCTTACTATAGAACGTTGCATTGTTCAGAGACATACATTTTCTTTATTTAGAAAGGTTATGAACAGATCTTCACTCTAGAATAGTGATAACAAAATCTAACCTGATTATTGTGTGTATTAAGAACAATTAGAATAATTATCACCAAAGTTATTCTCTTGCGTATTGAGGCGAAAAAAACTTCAAAAGTAATACTTATAATGAATATGCTAAAGACTTAGTGAGATACAGGAGAACTCTTAAGGGAATGAAGGTAGGTTTGAAAACCATGGCACATTTGAGGGCTGTTGAATTTCCACTATTTGTGTGTTCTCTCTCAAGGGCAATCAGCCCCATGGCCAATGGTGGCGTTTCAATACCACCAATTGGCTAATAGATTGTCTATTAATTCATTGTTCCATAGTATTGTCAACTAGTAAAAGATATATCATGTTAGAGCAATGAGATTGTCCCAACATGTGATTAAAACAATCAACTCTAATAGCCAAAAAGATAAATTACCCTACAACTTGGAGGGATAAAGCCAAGTAAAACATTACATTGATGAAGTTATTTATTACGATTCCTCTAACGTTTTATAATTTCCTTAGAGGTTAAATTTACTTTACTAATGAAAATCAGAAAAGGTAAGATAAACTAAATGATTCCATTATAGTATGGTACATGATGAACCCAACTATTTTAAATACAATCCCTTTTAAATACAATTAATTCTTATTAATGAAAATAACAATTATTGAAATCCAATATATAATTGTAGAATGAACTTGTAAACAAAGAAGTAGAGTTAGTGTAAATGTTGCAATAAATTTGGATGTAGGGTCAGGCCAAGATATTATTTTAAAACTAAGTGTATTAATTTACCATTTTTGAGGGAAGAAATGAATTCCCAAAAAGGACACCTTTGAAATTTTGACCCACCATTAAGAAATGCATTATGAATATAGTTTAATAGGGAACTTACATATTAGAGGTTTTTTCCCAATTAAATGTAATTTGGTTCCTCCACAAAGATTACATTTTACAGGGTTTGCCGAAATGAAACACCTTGCTTGGAGGAGTAGGCTTTTATTTTTACCTTAATGGGTACAAAAATGTGATGCATACCCAGGAGGGAGATACAACTAAATTGGGGTTAGGCCCAATACAAAATATTCAGGGGAATTGGCCCGATCTAGTAGTGGGATTATGGCCCAATATCTAACTTTGCTAGTGGAAATTGGCCAACATCTTAACTACTAGTAGTGGAGAATATGGCCCAACATCTTAACTAAGCTAGTGGAGTAGGCCAAACATTTCAAAATTGCTGGGATTTGGCCCCAACTATAAACATTAGTTGGGAGAATATGGCCAATACTGGCTGTGGGTTAGGCCCAACATCAAACTATAGCTAGTGGGAATATGGCCCAAACTATCAAATAGCAGTGGAGATTGGCCAACTATTTAACACTGCTATGGAGATTAGGCCCAAACATTTCAAACTTAGTGGAGTTTTGGCCCAAATATCATAACCAGTGGAGGAATATGGCCCGTATTTCAAACTAATATGGAAGATTATGACCCCAACTTCATAATACTAGAGTGGCCCAAATAGAAAAAAAGGCATAAACAATGTCATTAAAAGTGTGGAAATCATAAATATTACAAGCTAATTTCC
>NW_024534609.1:0-19644 GCF_016097555.1 Gigantopelta aegis
ACAGGATGTGACAGTAGTGTAATGAACCAAACATAGTATGAAATAAAATTTCCAGCAAAGGCCAAATTAGAGTGTAGAGATTGATCTGAACATCTTTATGACAACATTAGTGCCATTTTCTGAAGACATTACTTTAACCATTTGCCCATTATTACGACTTTGTAATGGTATAACTAAGAATTGTGTACCCCAATTTATAGTAGTGGTGATTGAGTAGCAATAGGATCACAATCTAAATAAGACACAGGTACAGTTGTACAATCATGTCCTCCAATAACTGTTAATGGATAATTTGATATGACTTTAGTTCCAGTGAGATCTACAAATTCTGCTGCTATAACAATGTTTGTAGTGCATGTATTGTAACAGTGTGACTTGTGCCTGCTGTAATTGTAACTACAGCACTGTTACTTTGTTGAGGATCTTTGTGTAATTGTTTGTTTCTTTGAGTGGTGTAATAGTTACTGTTGTGTTATCTCTACAACCTACTATAAGAATCTGACTATATCGATTTTTTTGACTAGACTCATGTGATATACCATAATAGATATACTCCTCTGTAGGTTGATCATGACATGGGTAGAGCTAAATATGTTGATCGAGGTGTAGATGTATATCCTATCATAACAACAGATATGGGTTGACTGGGAGGTGATGTAACATGAAGCCCATCAATGACGATAAGTATAACTAGATTCTCTTACTTGAAAAACTTGATGGTATTGAGGACAAATGTAGCAGCATTAGCAGTAGTTGTTTCCAATATAACTGTATCCAGTTGAAGAGGAGATATTGAATTGAACTGGGAATGAAATTCCAGTTAGAACAATCATTTCAATTTGATTGGCTGATGAAACGTTGTCTTAAAAATCCTATGTAGAAATTGCTTCCAGTGTTTACTCGTCCATCTATTTATATAAAGTCATATTATAATTATTATAGAGAAAATAACATATACATTTTACCTGAAAGGGTTATCAACAAGATTATGATCATAGCAACTGAGATAGCCATCTTAAGAGTCAACTAAAATTCAATTTAAGCATCACTGGCTATTCCCAATAAAAGGGGGGAAGTTAATACATAAGCATATTCATGCTGGTCATACCTACATACCTTGTGATCGATTCTACATACATTGTGCATTCGATATTCCAACTATTACAAGGTTACTATATTTCCCATTCATGGTGGTCACTACAAAACAAACTGGTTGATTTAAACTTGAATTGTTGTATGTAAACTTGCAAGTCATATTACTTTATTAATTAAAACGGTATCTGTGTTTTCTTCGATATAATTACATGAATTTTACCTGTGTAACGAGTGATTTCAGTTATAAAGTACAATTTCAATGTCTTAAAATTTGCATGGTCATGACTATTCAGTATAATCAATTCTACATACATTGTGCTTTCCACATTCCAGCTATTAGAGCTATTAATTGTTATGAGAGAAAATAGTATATAAAATTTTAGCATAGCAGTACTATATACTTAAGTATAATTGATCTTATATACATTATACACTCGACATTCCAACTGTTATAGAGCCTCAACACTTTTCATTCACTGCATATCTGTTTTAAAACCTTTGATTGTTTATGTAAATTGCCAATTCACATTACATTAGTAATCAAAGCAGTATCATGTTTACTTTCAGTTTGGGATAGTGGGTAAACATGTCAGAGCATCCTAGAGCATCCTAATGTAAGAATGGTAGTATGGACATTTGTGCATAATAACCTCATTTTCAAGGGCATATTTGAGTCCAGCAGAAATGCTGATGGACACACACACACACACACACACACACACCACACACACACATATAAACTATGTACAAATGTTCCCCAAGCAGTTATGAGACCTACAAACACAGTTGTACTCCTAGATACTTTGTTTGTTGATATCACATTCACTTAAATATGGAGAAAGAAAGGTGACCTTACACTTTGTTTTGGGAATGCTGACACCTCATAACACAGGAAAAATATTCTATTCCCTCCATCTAAACCCCCCTTAGTTTACATGGTTTCCCCACATAGTGCTTGGCCACCTGATCATATCCCACTCTTTCCTACTATAGAAATGGCTTGAAGATCGGGCTTGTAGCATATCGGGCATATTATAATTGTTATAGAGAAAATAATATATACATTTATCTGAAAGGTTATTAATAAGATTATGATTATAGCAACTGAGATAGCCATCCTAGAATCAACTAAAATTCAATTTTAGCATAGCTTGCTATTCCCAATAAAGGGGAATTTAATATATAAGCATATTCATAGCTGGTCATGACTATTTACTCAAGTATGATCGATTTTACAATTCAATTTTAGTATAGCTGGCTATTCCCAATAAATGGGAAATTTTATACGGTAGCATATTTATAACTAGTCATGACTACTCAAGTGTGATCGATTCTACATACATTGTGTATTACATATTCCAACAAGGTTACTATGGTGACCACCACAAAACAAATTGGTTGATTTAACCTTTAATTTTTTTTATGTAAACTTGCAATTTGTATTACTTTATAAATTAAAACTGTTATCCTGTTTTTCTTCCATATAATACAAGAATTTTACCTGTGTAACAATTAGAGTGTTTCAGTTATAAAATTCTGTTTTCATGTCTTTAAATTTGCTAATTGTTACACAGGAAGAAATCTATATACTGAATTTAATTCCATTTATGTCAATGATCATTTTAATTTGATTAGTTTTATGATCATTATCTTACACTGTTACTCAGTCCATCTCTTTATATAAGTCATATTATAATACTCTATAATAGTACATTTAAAAATTTAATTTTTTGTGAATTATGATTATAAGTTGAAGAGAGCAACTATAAAAATTAACATACAATTAAGTAACACATCGACTACAGGGGACAGCATATATCAGGACTTGTACTAATATTATTATGTATTTGTTAGTATATGGTTGCTTGCATTTATGGCAAAATTAATACTTCAATAGCCTTGTGTTTGTTATATAAATTACATGGAATCTGGGAACCAGACACATTCCTTACGTGAAACATCTAGTTCTTAAACTATTATTGTTATAATAATAGATGTAGACAAATATGCAGGTATACACAATAATTTTATAGTGGAGCCATGCATGGTACTCTTACAATATGCAATGATTTTCTTTTATTACATTGTATCAGTTCAATCAACCTTGAATGTGACAGCATTTGTGGCTAATAAAATGGATATAGTGGCTATGTTAGATGTAGTGGCTTGCTCAAGTCATATCTAGAAAGATATTTGGTATTCAGAACATCTAAGTACAGTTTATGTAATTTTATTCATTGTATGTTGTTATAATTAACATTGGTTGCTTGTTTGAAATACATAAGATATGCATCTGATTGTCACCAATTTATTTCTACCACAGTCTACTGGATATCATTTGTTATATTTTTGCTCTTTTTATAATGAATACAAGGTTATCAATTATGCTAAATCAATATATTAATTTTATTATGATGTTTCTGGTTAGTCTGCATGATTCTAATTGTTGCTCAGAATAATCAAATGCGATCATCAGTTGTTAGGATTTAGATGATTATTTTTACAGAGCCAAAATCATAACATGGCATTATTATCCTCAGGGAACGAAAGACAAAGAATACCAGTGAACACAAAAGCACAAAAATAAGAACAACTAGTTAAACTTGTGGTTATAATGTATCACTTCCTTATATGGGAGAGCTGGCTGGCAAAGTGATTATGTTAGACTGTATATATATGATTTTTTTCATGTATATGGATTTTAACACTTAGTCTGTAATTATACAGACCTATGATAGGATAGAGAATGCAATATCAACTTCATTTAAATTCAGTCTAATTCCTCAAACAATGTAATCTACCTGTAATACTTGATAACTCTTACTATGAATAATTTTAATTATGCATTATTCATTAATTTATTAACATTTGAATTATATTCATAAGTGACCTTTACGTGTCATCATCTTTGCCCTTATAGCGATGAAGCTAAACACTTTCGTGTGTTTTTTGGTCACTCTAACATCATTTGCACTAAGTAGTAACTTCACTGACAAATTAAAGTCAACACAGGACGGATCCTGCTACTCGAGCTGAGCAGACTTTAGAAGGATTATTTAATTACTATTGGAAGTCTGACCCTGTGGACAAAAAGATCAAATTTTTGTTTGTTTGTGGTCAAGTTGGTGGTTGGGGCGAGCCACACTCAGAGGGGCGAATGTAGCTGTGACAATCGTACAGCCTGTGTCAACTGTTTATCGCTGGTTTGATGCTACAACATTAGAATCTGTTTGCTACATATGGTATTTATATGAACACTAAAAATCATTCTACTGTTTCCTGATATAATTTCAACCACTCTCCTTACAATGGTGAATGGAATGCTCATGCAATATGTACCTTTATTGATGACTTTTCATGGTATGGAATTGCTTACCTTCGTGTCTATGAGTGGCTGAAGGTAATTATCAAGATAATTAAGTTAAGGTGATAATTAGTTTGTGTAATTAAATACTCTTCATTATTTAGGATCCAAGTGGTTAAATCGTTCTCTAGCTATTTATGACTGGGTGTGGAAGTATGGATGGGATGAGCCTTGTGGAGGATTCTGGTGGACAAAACTGTGATGACCAAATGTTTAAAGATTCCATTACCATAGTGGAAGTACTTCACTTTGCTTCAAATTGTCCTACATGTTTTCTGATGAGTCACGTTATCTTATAGATGCTACTAAGATATTGGGATTGGTTCTTTAGCTTTGATGACGGGCATGGACTTATGAGTGACAAGTATTTGGTTATCAAACGGGAGCCATCCCAGAGAATGTTGTAATTCAACTTCTAATCTGAACATGAGATGTTATAATTCTAAGATATCAGGAACTTCATATAATCAAGGTTTAATAATGAGTGCATCAGCTTATTTGTACTTACGAACAGGCAACAAAACTTACCTCATGTTGGTTTACGAGCACTTGAAGCTATTCTTGTCAATTATACTACTAGTCAAGGGATTCTTATCGATGAAGCCTCGTACCTATCAATCATTTGTAGGCTCGTGTTGGGGTGGTGCAGACCCTGGAGGTGACTGTACTCCTTAATGGCATTTTTATGCTCCATCTCGGCTACTTTACAGAAGTGTTAGTTAAAAATAAGAGCTTATCTCCTGAAGTTTTGGAAAAAATTAAAAATTTAGTCAACAAAACTAGTGACTCTGCTTGGTCTCACTCAGCTGTGTGGCCTCCCTTTGGCTACAGTGATGGCTGTAATATGGTGTATCACCATTGAATGGTAATGTTCATTACCCCAAATTTCATTGGTGGTGGGGTCATGACAATACGCAACAAATGATACCACCTGATCCTAAACACTTTTTCTTTAGAAAAGGACTACGTTGTCATACTGTTTGGTCATGAGACACAATTATGGGAAGGTATGATAGAGAGTGAATTGAAATGTAAACACAAGTGTGATTTTGTAGCTAACTGCTCCAAGTACCTTTATCAAACTGATCAGTCTAGTGTGTCTGGGCTTGACTGCTGGCTGTGGTCATATACAGATCTGATCACTCCTGTTCTCAAATCCAATCGAATTTCAATTTGGGAATAAAAAGACCTATTGGTACAGTAACCTGTGCAGGTAAATGTGGATCAAAAGAGCCACAAAAAGCTTGAACATGGAGTTTGTTACTGTGACTCTGACTGCGCAAAGCATTTAGACTGTTGTCTGGACTATGCCAACTACTGTCGTCCTAATAAACCGATTTCATGCAAAGGATTGTGTGCTAAGTTTGATCCCCAACCAATTCCAGGAGGAGGGTATTGTTGGTGTTTGACGGCTGTAATGGATGGTTTACAGACAATAACAGTGATGCTAGTTGCTGTCAGGATTATCCACAAGAATGCATGAATGTTGTTATGCCAGTTTGTTTAGATGGCAGGACACAAGGATCTGCACTTAATTTATTTTTAACACATTACACATTGACAAAATCAAAAGTGTGAATAATGCATAATATAGTGATTTGCTCTTTATTGTCTTTCAATATATATTATTTATGTAGACAATACAAAGATGTCTTTGATATAATTATAGGATATATTTAAAACATAAAAGAACATATGTAACTGATGATATGTTATCTATATATATACATATATATTATATATATATAGATAGATATATATATAATTCCAAAAACATCTTTGGGCAAGGAATACATTGTCTTGAAACTTTGTAGATTACATTATATAGTGTAGCAGGTGATATTATTTTTAAGGCTTAAGCAAGGCTGTTCATACTTACACATTTCACAACTGATCAATTATTATATATAATAATAATACTGTAATGTTGCTAACCACTAAGTTTGCATTGTGTAGCTAATTAACAATACATAATAAGATGATCACTGTACTTTGTTCCTGGAAGTTTGTATATTTTAAATTACAGTAACCACATTAATTTACAATTATACAGTCAAGCTACTTACTACTAAATGTTATTCTTGAAACTGATATTCAATGTTTTCAATTATTTCAATCTCATTACTCTAACAGTTACTCAAGGGGGAACAGAAGCTGTATCAACTATTAAAAGTATGACATAGTGTAAATTTGTTTGTGTATTTGTATATGGTATATATACAGTATCTAGAAAATGCCATGGCATGTTTGTGATTGCAAGCAGATTCTAATGCTATATGGTTTCTTAAAGGTTTTTCTAAGTTCTGTATAATGTGTAGTATTAGTACTTCAAATGTTCACATGATACATTGTCAGATAATTGTAGATACAACATATTATAACATAAACTTAGAGTAATTTGAGAGCATTTTCTGTACCAATATTAACACTGTAGAAAAAGATTGTTTGACTTAACCAATCTATGGTCATTTTCATTGTATACTATAATACATGATGAGTTACAGAGACGTTTAAGACCGTTTAAGAAATAATACCACTCTCTTATCATTACTAATATACTAACAATACACGATTTAATTGATGAACTGTAAGATTCTGTGTAATATCTCATTAGACAATAGCCTATATACATAATGTAGTCTATTTCCTTCTTATTTTGCACTGTAGTAACATGGAAGGGTAGGACATGTAATTATGTGCTGCTTTCTCCTAATGCAATAGAGAAATTTGTTCCCTATTTCTGTTTACACCATTTCTAGCATTAGTATCTGCAAACTATACTTCTCAGTATCTCATTTGTTGTATATGCAACAAAAATGACCAATCAATTGGTTAAATAAATTATTCCGTTTTACATTTATATATATATATATATATATATATATATATATATAATATATATATATATATATAATATTATAAGCTAAAGTAAAAAAATATTAACTCATTTATAACAGTTTAAATCCATTATCATAGTTGTGGTTTTTGTATATGATTAACAAGAGAACTATATGATATGATGTCATAGGTAAAGTGAAAACCTTATATCATTTGACATATACCTTCCATTCACATGATCATAAAGCTTATGGAGTAATTGACATATGCATAAATTAATCACCAAGTGTATCACTTATTGTATATATACATGATATATATGTGATTAGTATTTACAGGTACTGACATATAAATTTAAAATGTGATAACATGTATATGATTCTATCAACACTATATCATATATTATTAGAGCTCACATATGATACAGATGTAATAAAAATCGTATGTAAAGTAATGTATTAATTAGTGTAGTGTTAGGAGAGAATTCTTTTTTCATTGATACATTTCTGATATGATGAAAAGGGTTGGAGTCGATTACACCAGAATGATTATTTTTACAATTAGGATTACATGGTGATTATGCAAGGGTGATTACAATTACTATTGTGGGTAAAAAAGCATGATAATTACAGAGCCAATTATGATTACAATTATATTTGGCTGCAAATATACAAGTGTACTCAGTCTAATTACATGCTCTTTCATGTATCATTTCATATACTGCCAAATGCTAACGCAGGCAACATGTACTTGTTCCATGTACTACCTTGGAAAGGCTGTTGTAATTGATGTATCATTTTGATTTACAGCAACTACTTGATTATAATTTACAATTACTGATTACACTGTTTCTGGAATGTTTATATTGATTATGATTACAATTACAACAAAAAATGTAATTGATTATAATCGATTATGATTACAATTGTAAATTGGCCACAACCTGATGATGGATATAAGCTTTAAGTATTTTTTACATATTTTTTTTTTGAGGCTATTCTGATAGTGTTCTGTAGTTATATTATGTGTGTCATTATCATGTATACACTTGTTAGTGATATTAGACACCATACAGGCATACAGGTTTGTGTTTTTATAGCTATTAGAGTTGGTGATGAGATCAAAGCTGTCAATGAAAGTGATCCAGTTGATATACATTGTATTGCTTTTGCTAATACAACAACTACAATAACATGGTTTTCAAGTAAAAACTTGTCACAAACCACTCGTGAGCAAGAAAACGATATTAGAATAAAACACTGAGCAATTCGAATTTTTAAATTTTTTTGGAGCTGCTTCTGAAATATCCATCTGCAAACAGTTAGAGTTCGTGATGAAGCCAATTACACATGTATGCCATTAATGTGACTGGAAGTGCACACAACAGCTAATAGTACAAGGTTGGTAGTGGACTGTAATTATACCAAAATGCTGTTAATAACCTACTTGTAATAGTTCCTCCAACAGTAACTTTAGTAACAAGATGCAAGTAACAGCATTGACTGAGAATAATGTGACACTAACAGTGAACATCACAATGGCTTCACCTCCAGTTAACACAGTTAACATTACTTGGGTGTTGACAACATCAAGCAGTCTCAATCAATTGACTTAGCTGGTGATAAGTACATATTTTCAATGGACAGGCCAACACTTACCATTACTAAAGTTGTCCACAGTGATGAAGGACGTTATACAATTACTGGAAAAATCCAGCTGGAATGGACTCTGTCTTCATTGATCGTACTGTTCAAGGTATGTACTTTATTGTTAATAAGTATAATTACTAAATATGTGTCTTTCTCCATTACAGCTTGCACCAATGATTTTTAACATTACTGATTCCAGAGAATGACATTATGATAAAAGCCATTTTTACTTTATCATGTATAGCAACAGCTGATCCAGTCCTACAAATAAAATTGGCTAAAAGATGGCCATTATCCTACCACGTTCTACTAAATATCTAGACTCTGAGGTTGTAGAAATATTTGAAAGAGAATTTGAGTGGATAGCAAATTGACAGTTTATGATGATCTGATATTTCTGATGATGGCAATTACACTGCGCTTTGTCTTTAACATACATGGAACTGACAGCTCTGAGATTGCAATACAAATTATTGGAACAGGTTAGATGAGGAGGGCTCCTTTATTAATTGAGAATAAATTTCACCTATTGTTAGAACATATATAATTGTGATTTAGTGGAATAGAATTTTAATTTTTGCATAGTATAATAAAATTCTAATGCTAAGTGCATGGATAGGTTTGTGAATTAAACAATGACTAAATGTTACTTTCTTTATAGGGATATCCAACCAGACTTCAAAGTTCTAACTTAACTACACCATAGTGCATCATTTTTGTGGATTGGTGTTTCTTGTATTACTGTCATAGTAGTATTAATCGTTGTTTTAGTAATAAGATCTCGAAGGAAGTCAAATCAAGGCTTGAGATATTGAGAGATCTACCAATGCTGGAGTAAGTACAAAGCTTAATATGCCTTTTAAATATTCAAAATAATTTCCTTTCTTTTTCTAAATTTAGTCTTAATATGTATTTTCAACAGCATCCCTGACTTAATTCCAGGTAATATAGTGTTATTACAGGCTTTATTGTCTATTGGACAATGTACACAGGTGATTTGGATCCAGATAAATTGATGGAAATGCTTCTCATTTGATTATATTGAAAAGTCACATTAACATTCTCCTAGATTGTATTGGACAAGGTATATTTTTTTCATTATTGTTACAAGCTATCACCAAATTTTATATAGGCGAGTTTGGTATTGTTTATAAGGCTCACTATATAAAAATGAAGGTTACCCTAGTTCTGTTGCAGTAAAGACATTGAAAAGTATAAGTATATATTTTAATACTTTGTTTACTATTATACTGCTCACAATAGGAGTTATGGGTAGGTATCGCCAAGAAGAAGCCAATGAACTACTCACAGAAAGCATTGTAATGAAAGAGCTAGATCATCCTAACGTGATGTGTGGGTGATTGGTGTGTGTTTAGATATAGCCCATCTCATATATTGTCCTACCATATATGTCAGGTAATTAGGTAAAGGTTGCTAGGCCAAGGACTTACGTAGTAAAGATGTCTTTACATTGTACCTGATCTCTTGATCTTCAAAGATAACATATACTGTACAACCTAAATATTTATCTGAAACTGCATTTATTATATATAGGTGGCAGTTATTACAGTATTTAAAGGATAATAGAGAATCTCTTATAGTAACATCTGAAGATAGTGAAGAACAGGTATTAAATGATTATAGTATGTTTATCAAAGTTTAATGGGTTGGTCCCTATGATCAAAGGTTACAAGTGTTCAATCACAGCTACTTTCAATGTGTCTACAAATTGCAAAAGGTATGGAATATCTTGCTCAAAAGAACTTAGTTCACAGAGACTTGGCAGCCAGAAACTGCATGTGAGTTTACATCAGCAAGATCTAGATTACTAAAATGTTTAAAATCAGGATTAGTCATGAAGGCATAATAAAGGTCGCTGACTTTGGCTTATCTAAAGTCTCTATGAAAATGTGTATGTGAAAGACTTGGACGAAGGAGTTAAAACTACCTATTAAATGGATGGAATTGAAAGTATTCAGGATTGCAAGTTCTCTGAAAAAACTGATGTGGTAATGCAACATGTATAGGTTATTATACAACTATATATGAAGGGCTGTACATCACATTAAAAATTAGATATTATATATATATATACTATCATATCAGTGTGCTGTGATGTAAGGCTATAGATCTGATGTTTTATTACATAAAACAGACTCTAGATCTATGTGAACATTATATAATATAATGATCTATAAAGTGTTTTTTTAACATAGTACCATATAATTCCGTTTACACAGTATCTGGTCTGGATATATAATGTTATGTCATTTCATGCCTCAAAGTTTTGTCAGTACTTGTGAGCTTCAATAATAATATTATTGTGTAATTGTCTATTGAGTTTTAACTGCATACATTTTAGTGGTCCTTTGGCATACATGTTGGGAAATATTTAGTGGTGGAATGATACCCTATGGGGGAGGAGAGTCTGCAGCAGAAGTCAGACAATTGCTAGAGTTAAGGAAAAAGAATGAGGATCCCCTATGAATGGGCATGTAATGAAGACATGTAAGTTTACATAGTAATATACTTTGAAATGAGGAAATAAGGATATCATGTGAAATTGCCAAATCTGATTAAATTTCTAATACTACTATGTTCCCAGAATTTCCCTTGACCATAAATTATTTTTTTTTAAGTATGAAGCAAAGGATGACCAATAGTAAGATAGTCGTAGGTCAAAATAAATCTTAGGTAACAGTTAATTTAATCGACTGGACATTAGTAATTATCATACCCATGATCTCATTGATATAAAGTTTAAAATAACCTCATAGTAAGATTGCTGTAAATGACTATATTTGCTTAGGAGTTATCAATCTCTAATTGTACAGGTGGTCTGGAGCAGATCTCCTGACATCCGACCACAAGTGTCTCTCAATAGTGCAAGACAATAGGAAGATGCTAATCACAAAAGCTGGATACCCTTGACTTGATGGGACTTACCTCCTATCCAAATTAACTAGATGAAGACCACAACTGATCACCGAACCTTGATGTCTAGCGATTCAAATATTTGACAATCGTTTTCACTTGATGGCTGAAAAGTATGCAAATATTTCCACATTACTTCTATCTGACTTATATGGCAAAAAGCAAAGATTTTCTACATTCTGCTATCTGGCCTTGTACTTCAAATTAACGTCACTTAACAAGATTATCAGAAGTACTTAAAATAGATTAGTGCCATAGGAAATCCACTAAATGTATAATGGCAACTTGTACTTCAACTAAAGAATTGAATGCAATAATTTACACATGCAAAAAGTCAGTATTAGACTCATTACAAGAATGCTTCCATAGGATCATTACTCCAATCGCCGTAGTCTTAATGCAACTTGAGCAAGTACATAAGCAGTTGATAAATAATGTACATTATGACCAACATGTCCAGCTATTTAGATCATTGATCAATCAAACAGGCACTAATAAGTTACCATCCATATATCTTGATGGATTGTCTTAAGGCAAACTGAGCAAGTACTGCAGCCGTGTGGAATTGACATGTTTAACATGTCCTACCAATTAGAATGTGTTGATCATCAATAAAGCATCATTTCAGTTACAAATCCAAAAAATCTTCATTTGTGATATTATTGATTTTCTTATTTGCTAACATTGGTTACCTTCCAATTCAATTTCATGAAAGAAGAGAACGTTATGATGACATTATATAACAATATACTGCTGTCTTCTAAGATAAGTTGATATAATAATATCACGTCTAATAAATGATTCACCATCATGTTCTGGGGTAAATAAATGCTGTCAACATCTTCTTACTGGACTCCTTTAGATACTGTACCTATGCAGTGACGCATCATAAAACAAACATAAAATATAATATATTTTCAGGATGACCTCCTTTTTTCTAGCAGTAAGATTCAGTATTGTTTTTAGTTAAACTATAACTAAAACTAAAAAACCCTTTGAGGGGAGCTTTATTGACTTTTAGTTTAACAAAATTATAAATACTAACTAACCTCTTTCATTTCGGCAGGTAATTAACTAACTAGGTAAAGTTTTTGAAACCAAGAAAATTAACCACAAATTAATGCCCAATAGTGATACAAACTAACTAATATAATTATTATAGTTAGTAGTACTGAACTAAAAACAACAGAGATACATGTACTTCAATTAATACAACTGTGCAGAAGTGCACAAAGATAAAAGCAAGGTTTGAGATGATAAACTTGACAGTAATAATTTACATTGATAACTCAGAGTGCCACTATTCACTATTTTTTCACCTTGGGTGGGTTAATAGGATCGAAAGATGACAACAAACTGCTGACAATAATAGGGCATTCACTGCTATAACACGATATTTTACTCTATGACAACAACCGCTTAGATTTTGGGTTAGGAATGAAAAATTTTATGGAACTTCAGCCCATGTGGGGTCAGGATTTTCTTGTTATACTGCCTCAATCAACACCAGTCGAAGAGTTTTTTCCCCAAGTTGATATACATGCCAGTTGTAGTAGAAGAACGAATGGGACAGGTTACAAAACTTCAAGAAGGCAATTCTCTTAAGACAACCAACAATCCCTTTAGATCTATATAACATGATTTAAAAATGTAAATCAAACTATTCTTAATATACCTAACTAAAAATTATTCCAAATGGCACAAAAACTAACCCCAACACAACAATCGTCACAAATAAGGCCACAATTTATTGTCTATATTATAATTTTAGTGTGTTAGATAACTAATTTTTTCATAAGCATAGACTTGTTTTAAAATCATTACATTTTGTTAACAAGAGCTTTTTCTGGATAGAAATGAAATGATGCTCTTTCACTTTTAACAATTGATTTGTGAACAAAAAGTTGTATGGAATAAGAAGACGAATAACATTAAATATAAAGCACTGAAGTCAGACGTGTAAGGACTATGTTCCCAATTCCATGACTTTATAAAACTTCACGATCAACACTCATACAGTCTTTTGTTAAGAGAGAAGGGAGCTCTTGTACAACTCTACACTTCCTGTTGGGGATTACAGCAAGATCAATTACGAAAAATTCACACAAGAACATATAATGCAAATACACAAATTAGGAACCTTAGGGTGTGTTTGGTACTTTTGTATACTGATATGTATTATATTAATGATAGTTTCTTTTTATTATACTGAAGGTGTTACTGGATGCCTATGGAGTCATAGGACTAACAACAGTAATATTTTGGAGTTGTGGTGTATCAAAAACTACAACTTGTCTAAGAATTGATCACTAACAAATCAAATGTCAACAAAATCACCTGATATGGTGTAATATGATAAAAAAGCTTCTATATGCAACTGCTATACTGTCATTGCATTTCAATGAAAAACCATTTATATTGTAGTAGTATTTAAATTTACTGGGTTTTATGTTGTCAATACACAGGAATTAAGGCACAAGTTTCCTTTGTCTAACTGAAAGTGCAGATCATTAATATACAACTGTGCATAGAATCATGTCTGGCAGTGACAGACAATTTTTCTACCATAAACGTTTATAGTAATCTTATCACAACATGTATGTAGGTAATAATATTAGAGACTCAAACAAGTAACATTACAATTACATAAAGATATTAAAAAAATTAATTTAAAAAATTAAATTCAGACTATATTATTAAAATGTGATGATGAATTAGTATGGATTGATTGTCATATTGAAATAAAGAATCTATAACACTTTTATAAAAACAAATCTGCTATATAAATAGTGCATTACTATTAATACTTTGCTTCTATCAGTCACTTTTACATTGATGTCTTCTCATGATCATAGTAGTCAATTAAACGCTTGGCCTCACGTAGACCACTTTATATGCTGCCCGTTGTAGTAGAATACCAACTACAATGTGTTGCTTCTCCAGCAAATAATAGCTGAAGTGGTTTGCTACCAATTACGGTTTAATTCAATTCCTCTCTCTCTTTTGCCCAGAAACCAATTGAAATGTACGAGTAACTACCTTGGTATAAACTGGTCATTCCATTTGTTGAGTTCTAATACCCATTTAAAGTTGGAATTGATTGTGTTAAGAAGTAGGATAGCCAGCATTCTAAAACCACCTTCACTAAATGTTTTTTTTTTTTAAAAAGGGGGGGGGGGGGGGGGGGCCAATGATCTGGTAACTCCTCAATTGACTTTAGCATCTTCACACACAAAACCAAGCCACTATAGTTGTAAAAAGAGGTTAAGAGGTGATGAATGGTATTGAATTAGGTGCAATCCTTTAATCCAAGGACTTGTTTGAAAACAAGTAAACTTTATCGTGAACTTGCCTTCCATATAAATGTTCAATCTCGCAGTAGCATCTGTGCGAAATAAGGGATTTTGAACTGGAGAATAACTTTGTTGACAAGTCCAAAAGCCAACACCCTTGCAATGGCTTCAACATTTTGAGGATGGCAAAAAACATGGCTGAAAATAATTCACGAGATGGCTTTTAAAAAAAACCCAATGAAAACAGTTATAATAACATGGATCAGCGTCATAACAAATACTCATCAGAACACTTTAACTAGGGGACAGACTATAGTGCAGGGTCATGATTCCATTTCACAGGATACCACTGTCTATTCATCTGAAATAAGGCAGAAGGAAACAGCTCACTTAGAGACTCAATGGATTCATTAGAGTATGCATTATTTCCACAATATTAACTTCTTTTTATTTCATGAACCCATACCCCGTCGTAACAGGAATTGGTGGTTGGTTGAATCCATCCGTTTTCTTTGATCCTTCTTGTAACACCACATAAGCTAACATCCCCATGTAAAATGGCACATCAAAATCCTGTGGAAATATTTCTCTTCACAAGACTATGTTAAAACTTTGCTATGGCAAATCACCATAACTAAGAGTGGGTTTATCCATCTTTCTTATTCTTCCAAAAATTGAAAAGTTGAAGTTCACTCTTTAACGTGATAAGGGAGTTTGTCTTGAAATAAACTTCACCATTTGGAATATAAATGTAGACTTGGTAGATATGGTCTCTTTGTTCGACTGCTAATTACGCCTTTTAGTCTGTAGCCTATTGCCCCCACAGTTCCAACAGATTGCACTCCGACCATACAAAAAAGCAAGCAACCGGGAGGGGAACAGAATTCCATCCGGCAGAATCAAGATTTTGGCACGGGGGGACCCTACTAGTTCACTAGAAGCTATAGAAGTTGTTACAGGAAATCCTTGTGTTTTAACAATTCTTTTAACGCAGCCAGCCCTGCTAGAACCTCCCCCAATGACAGAGAAACACTTGGCTTTTTGTTCATTACTGAATTTGACCCTGGTCTGAGAGGCAATCAGGGGACGACCACGCCCGACGGCAGAAAGGCGTGGTAATGAGTAGTTCTAGACTGCTAACTAACAGGTAGGGACCAGAGGCGGAAGTGTGATATCATTACAGCACAAACGAGTTGAGTATAAAAACATGATTTATTATTGCAAGCAAAACAAGCTCTATAAATTGGAGTTAGGTATTAATTCTATTTGTTCAGAATCAAGAAGTACATGAAGTTAATCTTTTGCAAATTCTCACCTCTCGACAACACTATTTACTCTTTATTAGATCATAATATTTGATATAGTATTCAATGCTCGTCCCTTGGGATCCCCACTTGAAAATCAAGTATCTAAGCCAACAGAATGTACAGAAATTTCCCCTAAAATCATTAATAACGAGAGTCTTGTCAATATCAATCCACTCTCCTTTTAAATGCATGTGACTTTTTGTAATTTGAGATTGCATTATTACTATGCTGTGTCCTTTATCAACTTTGCTAATAGCGTTTGTCATTTCCAAAACTATTCCTCTTCCCAAATTAAAAAGGAGCTGTCTCGAGATACTATAGTATTCTAGAAGGCCCCTTTCTGTATCTATATATATATATATATATATATTAGAAATATGTATATATATTTGAAAGCAGGTGGTGTAACCCTGAACATATGTTAGTAATCTGTTTGGAAAGGCCATATGGCTCATAGATTTCATTCTCTAGCAGGTGTGAGTTACTTAGTTAGTAGAGACACTAAACTATATAACCGTAACTAACAACTAAATAGTCTGTGATAAGGTACTGTTAAGTCTTTATTCGGATAGTGCAGTTAAACACTCCACCCACTTAGGCGTTGGCCCTATATGAATGCTAAACTTTTAGTGATGATGATGCTGAGGCTTGTGCGATTGGCTTTACTAGTTAAAGATAAGGAATACAATCCGTATCTCTCCTTTGTGGTTGGTGCATGTGTGTCAAAACTAGTACTGGCAACAATGTTCATGGTAATAAGAATGATTTACAGTATCTAATTTGTATAAAGTCATTGCAGTTGCTCCAGTTGTTGGGCCTTTATAGGAACATTACTATTACTTGACTATAGTATAAAAATGATGGATGATTATAAGGACTACTAGCTGTAAATGTTGGAACTTATTCGACACCCTGATTAATGAGATTTATATAATCTAGTTAAGGGTTTATTGTATATAAGTTGTGGTGATATACTTAGAAAAAAATTGAAGTCATATATACAAAAGTAGCCTTTACTGTATGTAAGACGTCATATCCGGGTTTAGCCAGTACTAGCGGTACATTAATTTCTTTTGTATATATTCATCATAAATTCTTCACCAAGCTATAACCTTTAATTTTTGAAACCAAATTTTGAAGGGTTTTCAAAACAAACAAATTCAAAAAAAAAAAAAAAAAACAACGTCTACCTGTTACAATAGCAGTTCCTATGGCATGTATTGTGGACACATGATATTAAAGGAAGATTTGTTTGTGATCAGCATTAATTAAGATAAAATAAGATGTATGCTAGTGTTGTCTAGGAGCTAGTTCAGTCATTGGTAAATGACTTATTCATGCTATACCATAAGATGGTGCTTCATGCTACATATAAAACTCATTTATTTCATTTATAGGTTGTAGTGTTGATTAATGCTGGTCTATCCACTGTTAACATCATGCTAGAGAGAGTTGAGATAACACAGCTGTTAGTGAAAGGACGAGAAAAGATTAAGTATCCAATTGCTATCGCATGTAAGTATTTTGATTAAAATTGTTAATAGCTTCCCTTATCAAAATTTCTATAATATAGTGTAATCTTTTTATTGTTTCATAGTCATAAAAGATATCACATACCAATATTGAGTGTAATAAATATATTTAATCTGTGTGTTTAGGAAGCCAAATGAATTAATTACCTGCCTGTGTATTATAATTCAATTTTCTTAAAATATATTTTCTAAAAAAATTGTGGTGATGATGCCAGTAGTTAGGTGGTGCCATATTTTTAAATTTATTTCCTACGTAATCCCTTTCATTCTAGGGACGTGAAAGATTATTGTCATAACTTCCATGGGTGGGTGTCGTCAAATCATAGCTGAATTTGGTTATAGCACCAAATGCAGAGTTTTTTTTTTGGGGGGGGGGGTTTTTTTTTGGGATCTTTTGGGGTTAAAAAAAAACGTATGGTGAATATAAGGAGAACCAAATATGGTTGATCTTTACCTGATTTATAAAAAAAATAACTTTTAAAAGTAACCATTTATTTATTTAGGATTACTATATTCAACACTGTTTACAATGTACGTTTACAGTAAAAATGAAAGAAAGAGTTGGGTCTGTAAGGTGGACAAACTTACTTTTAGAAAGAAAAGTACTCATTGTAACTATTAAAATTATGAATTAAATGTTCATAATGGCCTGTTAACACATACAAATTAAAATATTGTTGTTGATAATATATGACGTCGTGTTATAGCAACTTTCTCCGGCCCAACCACTTAGCTTTGACTAGTTCATTCTTAAATTAGCAATTACAAATTTAGTCAGAAAAATACCGTGTACCAAAGATTATTATTTTTGTGTAATTAGTATCATCACTCTAAAACGTGAATTAATTATTATTAACAAATAAATATTCTAAAAAAACCCCCCCCCCCCCCCCAAAAAAAAAAAAAAAAAATTAAATGTGACAGGAGTTGCTTAAATGTTAAAGGGTTAAATAGATGACACACAAAGACCACTACTGTGTTAGACAATCATCATGAACAGTATGAGGAGAACTTCCCTAACTGCATACACTTTATGTGAAAATCATCAGAGACTTGCTGAGCAAAATAAGCGATGAATTCTGAACGATCTAAAAGAGCCAATTATGACAGTAGTTAGGTCACAAAGTCACAGCCAAAAAAACTGTATCTGTGGAGTTTTGGTATAAATCAACATACTTTATAGAGAACACAATAGGTAGTGTCTCAATGTGACTTCACAAAACTATAGTCTAAGGCCCTTGGAAACATCTAGAGAGTCACTTCCCACTTAAAGTACTAGTTCAAAGGAATTAATTTAAAATACAAAATGGTTTTAGTGACTAAAATAGAGCTTAAATAATAGACGAAAAGAAGAACAAGTGTCTAGTTGGAAATTATGCCAAAAAATGTAGCACTAAGGAAAGTACGTTAAAAAATACTAAGTATTCCAACAAAATAAAAGTGAATTAGAGCATAATAAAAGCTAAAGTTATGTTTAACAATAAAATATAACTAAACAACAAAAAACATACTCCCTTAAGCAAAAACTTGTCACACCCAGGAGAGTCGACGCCATTTTTATTATGAGAATGGAAAATCAAAGTAAAGTGTTATGGTTAGTGATGGCGGATTAAGTAATATTGGGATTTTTTA
>NW_024534610.1:0-63623 GCF_016097555.1 Gigantopelta aegis
TAACCACTCATATAAACAAGAGATTTTGGAAATGACATATGATGCTATGAATTAGCACGAGTCCTATAACACGAGTTCAGTATGCATAAACATACGCTACAATACGTATAAAAAGTATATAAATTAAGTAGTGAGTGCCCTCATCATAAAAAAAGTAATCATCATAGAAACATTGTTAACAAACGTCAAATTTGAGTGTTTTACTCATGAAATCCTAATATTTTCTGTGAATGCTATGGAAGAAGTTAGTCATAAAATTTTTAGAGATTATAAAAATCGAGACTCACATTGACATTTGCATATCTGTTCAATATGATGATGCTAAGCATTACTCAAATCACTAATCACTAGTGACACATACATGTGACCTAACAGGTAAAGGAAGGTATAGTCAAAATGAGATGACACTGAAGGGACTGATAACATCTTTTGACAGCAATCAGAACCTATCAAGTATATTGTGCCAACTAATACTGTTAATCAATTATGACACACATTTGTCAGATATTCTAAGTCGGGCCTATTATTGGTCATTATATATAAGATAATTCGTTTAGCATTTTCATTAAAAAATTGAACATTTATCTCATTCATTACTAACTTGAAAACACTCAATATCATGTTAATGCATCACAACCGTACTAATGGTAACTAATACTTTAAGGTAAAAATATCTGAAATTTTTTTTTCAGCAGGTTTTTGATGAGAATTCATGTAAAGATACTTTTTTCTAATAATTGATCATGCTTAAAAAATTTTTAAACCCTAGTACTTTGCAGAAATGTTAGTTTGATTTCTTAATTCTGCCAATGCTTTGGAGACGTCAAATAATAATCATAAAGAACCTAGAGAGCTGAAACTTTTGAAAATTTAAAGATGAAGTCCTTCATACAATTTTACGGGTGATTTATTTCTACAATAATATTTGACATTTTTACAAAGCTATAAACCTCCCTATCGTTAATCACTATTATTATTATATGTTATACAAAATCGTACAATGAAATGCATGCCTCCGTAAAAGTACTAAAAATTCATCATTTTCGTTCTTGAACTTGTCAGCAGGTTGTTACATAATCCATAGAATCAAAAATCACAACAAACAGTATCTAACAGTGCAAAAGTCGCCATCTGATAATGATAATCGACTTTACATTAATTAAAGACAATGAATACACTTAGTGTCAGGTTCCTTGATAAGTGAATTTCGCGGGGTTAAAATAGTTAAATATATTATTACTATTTTTATTATTGTTGTTATTATTGTCATTAAAGCATGGTCTGCTTTGAGATGAAGGACCATAAGACTACCGAAAACTAATAATAATAATAATATAGCATAATATTAATATCATTTAATTTAACTATTTCTAACCCCGCTAAAGTCACTTATCTGACACTACGTGTATCATGTCTTTAATTAATGAAAATCGAATTATTCATTATCAAGATGGCGACTTTTGCACTGTTGATACGGTTTGTGATTTTTGATTCTATAGATAATGTAACAACTGCTGGACAAGTTCAAGAACCAGAAGCCAATGATGAATTTTTAGTACTTTTACGGATGCATTTCATTGTACGATTTGTATAACCTATAATAGATATAGTGATTAAGTAAGGAGGTTTATAGCTTTGTAAAAATGTCAAATATTATTGTAGAAATCAATCCATCCGTAAATTAAAATTGTCGTAATTGACTTTATCTTTAATTTTCAAAAAGTTTCAGTTCTCTAGGTCTTTAATATTATTATTTGACGTCTCCAAAGCAGTGCAGATATTAAGGAATCAAACTACATTTCTGCAAGTACTAGGTGTTAAAAAAATTTTTAAAGCATGATCAATTATTAGAACAAGTATCTTTACCTGATTCCATCAAAAAAAAGCTGAAAAAAATCAGATATTTTTACCTTAAAGCTTTTATAGAAACCTAATATAACTTTAGAACCTTATGGATATCTTAGTTGATCATGGTTTATTCTGTTAGTTTTGACATCCAACAAAATCCCATGGGAAGAGATTTGCTTTCATCTATGAATAGTAGAATTTGGGAGTATATTGTTGTCATCAGTAACTATAGTAATCACACACAACCTCCACTATTACTGAGCAATATATCGTGATGAATGATCTAGTATTTGGCAACATATATAACATGAGTGTAGCTAGTGTGTAAACTCTACTGGAAGATGTCTCGTCAGTGATCATATGAAGAACAGACTGGAACTGGTAAGAACATTGTCTAATGAACAACGATTATATTTCTCTACTCGGATCCTGATCCAGTTAATACACTATCCAGTTTGATGTCTACTATATGGGGCGTTATCTATGGTGTGTACCTAGCTTATATTCCTGTCGACTATCCTCAATATCACATATGAAATAGGGTACACACATCAATGTGTTATCATCAGTACTAATACTAGTGTCAGTGAATAGCTTCCATAACTAACAAAAAAAAACTAATGAATAAAGGTATTAGAATAGTATTGGACATACCCGTAAGTTTATAATAATTATTTCTGCAGTCATTTTCATCTTACCACTAGTAGTATTACTGGACTGGGTCTAGTAGTTGGTGTACAGTCCTTTTGACTGTCGTATATCCAAAGGAGGAGGGGCTAGCTTGCTCTAGCTAGAATCAAGCAAAATTATAACAAGAATATCTTTTCCAAAGACATAAAAAAGATGCTACCTAGCTAGTGCCTTAAACAGCCTTTAAGACATACCTAATATATACAATTTAAATGAGTTACTGTGCCTACAATACTTAAGAAACAGCTGATATGTACACTGTAAATAAAATACTGTTTACTTTAACAATATTGTTTGTGTGTGTAATGAGCTTCAACACAGCTCCATTATTTTTTTGATATAACAGAAGAATCACAATGCCAGATGTTGTGTTAAAATGACAAGTGAGTATGTTTTTAAAAGCAAATGTTGTAGATTTGTTAAATGAACTTATGTGATTGTGATTTTGTGTTTCAATTGTTGTATGTTTTAGCATGCTATTATTGTTAGACAACAAGTTAACTTTTAAATTGACATATTGATTTTAAAATCTATTTTTTACAAAGTATTAATATTTATAAGCAAGAAATTGTCAATCATACAAAAGTGAAAACAATAATCAATAAAACTTCTAGGTCAAATATCCATCTCATCGGCAAATGAATGATTGGTATTTGCATCCATTCCAACAATATGGTACGCAGCCACTGTGCCCTCATATGTGATCTACTTGTAGTGGTAGCTTTGCCACTTTATGCTGGAGGAAGGTTAGAATATCGTTGTCTTAGGATGGTATGCCATATTAAAAAATATAGTGCGCGGCCAACAAGAAGAAGATTGCTGAAATGGCATTACTGCACTGCAGTAATAGAATTGCTCCCTGCTATAAAGTACTGTGGGTCCACTGGTTCATCTACCGCATCATCATCTGTAAATACCACAATGTGTGGCTGATTGTTGGTTCGATCTGTTGCCTCTGCTGGGGGAGTCCATGCTGTATCAATAAAAATAATGAGTATGCAGAGTTGCAAAAAATTGAATATGTAACACAAAATATTCACCTCAATACTAGCATACAATGTTATCTATTTTATTGGATTACCATAAATTATTGTTGTTTATAAACTTTAAAAAAAGATCATTTCAATGTACCACAAGTACAAGAGCACTTCACCAAAGGAGTATGCAGTGAACAAATCATCAAACTAATAAGATTGTAATATTCCTTTTGCTATAAGCCCCTTTTTTTGGTGTTACTAGTTAGGCTTAAGAATGGATATTTCAAAACAACTTAATAACAACAACAAAGTCTTTGAAGGTTGCTGTGAAGTAATATTCATTACTAAATTAAAGTATAGTTGTGAGGGAGGGTTTGTTTAAATTAACGTATAGTGGTGAAGAGGTTGGTTGACACATGTCACTAAATTACTGTTCACAGAACTATATAAAACATAAATAGTTCCATATTTAAAAACTGTTTATATAACCAAAACCACTTATATTATACTGATTAGATGATAAGTTCATACCTTGTACAAACTTGACAAGAAATGGAATATCTCCATCACACTTTTAGCTTTTGTGCCAATCAAACAAAAGACCCAAACATCTTAGAGATCTTAAAGTAGACTCATCTATGGATAAACATGCGAGGAAAATCATTGATGTCATACACTTTATCTATGTTTACCTGTAGAAGCATCAATGAGTATAGCCGAAGTAACTACTTTTTAGGCCAGTGTTCTTTTCACGCTGAGTGTTTTGCAAGTAGAGTACATTGAAGGAATCCACTTCAGAAATGATTCTCAAAGTCATCTCTCAAATTTCTTTCTGCACTATCAGTGCAAACTCTTGAGCAACCTAGTTATATGTATGTAGCTAACAATTCACACAAAACAAAAGAGCTCACAAAAGAAACTTTTCTTTAAAAGTGGATATTCTTCCAGAGTGTAGTTTAGTGATGGCCATTCACCTTCTAATCCCTTCTGTACGCCTCTTCATATGTCCGAAACATAAGATTTTTCAATATTTGCACATTTGCTTTTGGCCTTTCCTATTCATTCATCAAAAGCTTCTGGGGGTTTCGTCGAGCAAAAGATTCTTGATCTTCTGATAAAGGAGGAAGTGGAGGATATGCATGCTTCTCTTGATTAGTAAATTTTCGCCTTTTTGAAGGACTAGGCTTGTCCTCATTGCATAGAACTAGATCCAGGTCTATTTAAATTTTGAGCACGATTATAAATGAAATATTTCCCATGAGTTCTGCATGTGTCAATACATAAAATAAAGACAATAATTATTTCACTGTGTATACAATTAAAATAATATTTTAAATTAACTAAAAAAACATAAGTAAAATATACCTCTGGCAGTCCCCATCATTGTCTTGAAGATTTAAATTCATATTTTGCAACAAGAGATCTGCTACAGTCAGACAAGTGCTAAGAGATGGCCGATGGTCATATGTCATGAGCATTGTAGCAAGTGTCTGACAAATGTATTTTCGGTCTGTGTAAGGAGTTGTTTGTTTTTGCAAGATTTCTTTCAGTGTTTTGGACGAAACACAGGTATGGGAAAGGGATCTGGTACATTAATCACCTTGAAATTAAACAATAACATATATGTGGGTTCACATGTATAGGAAAGTAATACATATGTATGATGCCTATTATATAAAATTTTGACTTCTAAATTCTTACAATACATGTCACTGAGATCAATCATATATATTTATTGATTATTTATACAGAAACCGGAGGTATATTTCTAGATTTAAATGTATAGTTGTTACAATAATATAACAACATACATATGGTATTATGCACAATAATCATTACTGTATAGTTGTTCACCTTTTTAAACTTAGACTTTTTCTCATGGTAAGTAGAATACACATGATTGTTTGATGTAGCCTATAAACTCACATTGTTCATGTTAGTTTGTATACTAAGTGTACTTACTTTTTTCCATGAGAGTATACTAGAAGACTCAGGACTTTACAGGACTTGCCACTAATTGGTGTTGGAGACATTTCCAATGAAGTCTTCCTGTCTCTATAATGCAATATACATGTATGACCATGTATACAAAGCTTATAACACAACACCTGAGACTGTTCACAAGAGTTTTCAAAGCGCTGTACACCTTGAGCCTATTTTCCGACCTTAGGAACCACTTCCTTCAAACAATCTGGTCCAGGACAGCTACCAAGAGCAACCGCAATGGCCTCGCCGTCCATTTCTTGCTCTACGAGAAGAAATAAGCAACCTTAGTACATAACATTTACGTAGACATGATTGTACCTCTAAAGACCTCCTGAATCTCGAAAGAAAAACCTTTCTCTTCAGCCAATCACAGATTTCATCTATTGTCCATACATTCTAAAGACATAGATTTATTCCTTGCCATGTCGTAGTCAATTGAAGTATATAGCTCTCTAACCTCCAGGGCTGTCTGTAAGCTAAGCGCGTGGAATTGACAGTCTGTCGGTTATTATACCGCGAGCTTTTATAAGGTCTCTCAGACCGGAATAAATCCCGCCAGAATGGTAAAAGTTCTAAAATGAATGTAAATCTTTGTGACTACTGTAGCTTTCGTTGCGGTCTGAAATCGCAGCTTGTCAGACATTCTTTTCGAAGCTCATTCGTCTGAAGCTGATTTCAACTACACCTGCTCTATTGGTGGATGTTACTCATTTTTTTCAATCTGCATCAAAATATTCTTCTTTTCTCAGTCATGTGAATCGAAAGCATCCTAATTGGCAGAGCTTACTAAACTGTTGGTGTTGAGCAAAAACTCACCTGCTGGTATGATGGATGTAGACCAGATGACAATAGTCTTTTGATTCATGGCAACAGTGTAGTAGGAAATGATGACCATGACCTCTCTTTGGATAGTGAAACCTCCATGCTATCACCAACATTTACTGGTGTTACTAATGTAGCAGCTAAGTTTTTGCTCATTCTAAAGGACAGCATCACCTTTTTCTCAATAGCTATAGATTTTACTGTAGTTTCTGTCAATGAGCTTGTGGGTCTCATTTGCAAAAAATTGAAATGTTCTATTGAGAAGTATTTCAAGAAAATGAATTCCAACAATGGGTGATATTGATAAGTGCTTTGAGTCTTTTACAAGCCCACTTGATGGACTGGCAACAGAGTACCAACAAATAAATTTTACCGTGAATATTTGGGATAGTTGTAGAGTTTAAATAATAATTATGTACACATGCTTTTATCATAATTTTTTAATGCAGGATCCTGTCACAATTGAACTAGGAACATCGTATAAGTACAGAAGGCGTGGCCACAGGAGACTGCTTGTTGAGCAAAAGGATACTTTCCAATACATTCCTCTCATTGAGAACCTGCAGAGTATTTTACAAAACAAAGAGATCTACATTCAGGTAATATGCAACAAATTACTTGTGTTAAGTGTCTAAAAACTGCCACACTTCAGTGTAAAGAGGCAATCTTGAAATTTAGGAGCTTATTTTTAGTTTTAGTAATTGGTTATGGTATGGCTCTATGAACACACTTTTATTGTACATCTAATAGGTACCAAACACAATGTACGAACAGATAACAAAATTGGTGATATCTGTGATGGTGCTCACTTCAGAGAACCCCACTGTTCAGTAATGATCCTTTAGCTTTACAGCTTATAACATATTATGATGAACTGGAAGTCTGCAATCCTCTTGGGCATGCTCGTGGAACTCACAAATTAGGTAAGTTTGATATGCATATATACAGTAGTGTACACTGAACACATATGTAAGAGGATTTTTCCTAGGATGTTTATTAACATACACAGTTCACAAACATGTGGCATTCATATCAGTAATTTGTATAATGTGTATATTGCTTTTGTAAATTTAGCTCTATTTTATCACACTCTTGGTAATTTACACCCAAAACTTCGGTCTTCATTAAGACAATACAACTAATTGCTGTTGTTACAAGTCATAATCTTGCTGAATATGGATTTGAAAAGGTATTAAAACCCTTTATCACAGATGCAAATAAACTAACAGATGTAAGTCAACTTTGTACAGTATTTTATCATAATAAAAACTATATGGTATCTTATACAAACAGGGTGTGAATATTAACATGTGGTGGTCAACCTGTACTTGTGAGAGGAACATTGGCCATGATGCTAGCTGATACGGTAGCTGCTCATGAAATTGGAGGTTTTAAAGTAGGTGTTGGCTTCTCTTTGCGTAATGTCGAATGTTTTAGCAACTAAAGAGTCTATGTCTGAAAATGTAAGTATTAAATGAGTTTTTTTCAGTACTTTAAACCTCACTATAGTGTTAAGCATGCATTGTTTGACCTAAAATATTGTTTACAAAATAAATTTACTTATATTAATATTGTTCTGACTTAAACATTGTCAAACAATGCTAGTTCTACAATTTTCAAGTTATTCTAGCAACATCCTGTTTCAGTGATATTTTTGATGTCCTAGTACTAATATCATAATAAAGTTTTTTTATTAGATTTATCTATTTCTTTATGCAGTTTAGAGAAAAGGATTTCATCCTCAGAACCACCACAATCGTATGACTATCATTGTTCGCGCTTGAGTGGGCTTTGGCTTGAGCAAGATTCAGTAACTTATGGTGTTAACTTTAGAAGCCTTTAAATGACCTTCAATATTTCATGTTGCAAACTTTCAACTACCTCAAGACATTATGCATGTAATGCTTGAAGGTGTCATACCTTATGAGATGAAGCTAATGCTGAGACAGTTCATAAAATAATGAACATTACTTCACCTCAATGTTCTAAATGACAGGATACAATGTTTTCCATTATAGTCCCCTGAAGAGATTTCTGAAAAACCACCACCAATAAAAGCAGAACATTTGATACCAGGGAATATAATTGAAATTCACACACTCTGGTTTGTGTACAATTGGAAATATTATTGACAATTATATATATTTACTTACATAGCGCTCAAATGTGGACATTGGCCAGGTACTTGCCATTGATCCATTGGTAATAAAGTTCCAACTAATAATCAGCTGTGGGATGCTATATAATGCTTCTAGACATTTTAGAAATTTGCACTGCACGTGTATTATCTGTTGGTTTAGTTAATTACTTGAGTGCATTGATTGAAGACCACATGTTATGTTCAAGTGCTGTTATCCTGATGCATCGGTTATACCAAAAATGCACTACATGACTCACTTTCCTACTCAGATTTTGAAGTGAGTTTGTTATGTTAACAATAGTAACAACCACATAGCTAATTGTAATTTACTGTTGTGTTGATTATCATAGCAAATACTTATGATTCCATATATGGTATAATTGACTATTTGTGGTTTTAATTATACACATCTTCAGTGCTTCTGATGTTTAATTAGTACTTTGCACTAATAATTCATTGAATCCTTGTAACATTTTGCTATAGATTTGGACCTCTAACTACTTCATGGTGTATTCGCATGGAGGCTAAAAACTGTTATATCAGCGAGCTGCTTCAATTGGGAATTTTAAGAAAATATTGCTTTATCAGTTGCCAAACGTCATCAACGACTTATGTGTGCTTTATATCAACGAAAGGGACTTCTTTGGCAAGGAACTCAAATGTGGACCAGGTATGACGAAATATGTTGTGAGTTTCTATTAAGTTTGCATTATGAATAGATAACTATTGCATGATAATTAATTTTTTAGGTATAGTTTTTTCAGTACAAATGGAGTGTGGAGCTCCCCACACAATAATATAATGCTAGTTGCTAGAGTTGTGTTATATTATATTTGGACTAGCACATATTGTAGTTGGTAATGACTTTGTAATGCAACAGTGAGGAAAAATGCAATCAATCTTGAAGGAGTCAGTTCACACTTACTGTCCTTCTTATTATGTATTACCTGATTATATGTAGGCAATGTTACCATAACAAATATGTATAAAAATGTTCTTTATATATATATATATATCTTATAGCTAAAGATCCAACATTGTTTTCCTCACACAATCAGCTGAGTACAGACAAGTATTAAGCAAATTGTATCAAATATTTGGGATACTGACTCTGTTTATAGGTAAATGTACTTTATTACATTGAGCTTTGATTACTAATTGTCTTTTCTTTCTCCAATATCCTCTTGTCTTCCTTATAGACCAGCATGGTTAAAATGTATGGTATTACATACCGTCCTTTTTCATTTGTGGGTGGGGATATCAAGATGATGATTTACCGAAATTTGGCATGATTGAGGAATTGTTATCTATAAAGGGGGTTTTTTTTTTTTTTTTTTTTTTTTTTTTTTTTTTTTTTTTTTTTTTTTTTTTTTTTTTTTTTTTTTTTTTTTTTTTTTTTTTTTTTTTTTTTTTTTTTTTTTTTTTTTTTTTTTTTTTTTTTTTTTTTTTTTTTTTTTTTTTTTTTTTTTTTTTTTTTTTTTTTTTTTTTTTTTTTTTATTTTTTATCTCCCTTCCCTTTTTCTTTTTTTTTTTTTTTTTTTTTTTTTTTTTTTTTTTTTCTTTTTCTTTTGTTTTTGTGGTCTGGACAATGTACATTAATGAAGGAATCCATTCACATACCATACCTATGTAGTGAGTCGAACTCAGCAAAAGAAATTATTTTATTAAAAGAATTAGATGGACATCCTCCCATGATTGGACACGCCTTCTTCCTCTCAACAAGTACATCATATTATTACAATGTATATTAATACTTAGCCTTTTTACCTTATTATAACATTTTCTTTCAGTTTGTTACATTAAATTGACAAGTACTTTTATCATTAAGAATAAGTGTATGTTTATATATCATAATATTTTCTTGTTGTGACTTGCACTTTTGATTTTAACAAATGTAAATTCATTTATGGAAAGAGTATGTGAATTTAAAAAAGTAATTTGTTATTTATAATATATGTTGTTAATTTAAGAAACAATAGTTAAAGTGACACTTTGTCTCATTTGACAAATTGTCCCTATAGCAAAATTGTTTAAATAAAAAAGTAATTTTACAGTGTTAATATTGACACACGTTTACATTACAGCTTTAGCTTTACTCTGTATACTGGTATTTTCCGACATGAATACACCACCAAAATTTTACTTCAAACGGTAGCAAAAAAAATATAGTGCATAACAAGACTGTGCAGCAATGAATTTAACCCCCCTTTGTAAACTTAATTCAGACAGTATGACTGTATGTCGCTTATTCCAATCCATGGAATGCATCCCAACATTGTTCAGCATACTGCAGACGAATATTCATTTTCTTGAACCAATCTAAAAAAGGAATAAATACAATTATAATATTGTTATGGTTTTGTACACCAAGTCTATATTGGTCAATAATGTTGCAAAGGCCTACTATAAACGTTTACAAAGTTTTTTTTCTAGCACCAGAAGAAAGGAAGACAGTCTAATCCTTTTCTCCAAAATGAATTGCAAGTGTTTCCTCCATATTAAGTCCCGTGGCAATTGTAATAACAGTTTATAATCACTATGTAAACATTGCGGTACTGCCTCACATTCCATACATTCCAATTCGGCAGTACGCCTTCGCTTCCACCCCACGTCAGCTTAGTAGGTCTAGCTAGCTAGACTAGTAGGCAGTGTATAGGTAAGAATATTTTATTAAAAACTAGAGTAGGCTATTTTCTGATAATTACTTGGTATATAGTATTGGCCACCATATCCTTGCATGCACAGGCTAGCCACATCCACAAACTTTGACTCCAGAAAGTTTGTTGTTATAATGAAGTATACTGTTAATGTTACTGTGATATATGTAACTTTTGCTTCTATGTCAGGCAGCAATATTAGCTAACTTACAATAACAAGACGATTTGTTGTATTTAAGATATTTCTTAAACACTTTATCAGCATTGTTAAAACCTGCTTTTATTCAGCCTTTCGCCATTTCTTGGACCAATTCCAGGTATCATAGACGTCTTTCATGGTCATAGGTTCTTTCTACAAATTTATTCATTTTTTTCGTTGCGTATTGGTAAGGCATTTGATAGGTTGAAGTTAGCGACGGCAGCCGTGGCTGAGGGCCTAGCGAAGCAGATAAAACTCCGGTAATGCAAAGCAACTTGATCATAATGGGCGTGGTCTATTATTATTTTTCTATATGTGACCATAATACGAAAATAGTATCAATAAACGCTCAAGTGAATTTAGAAGAACAAACGCTTGTGCAGCTACGATCCATCTTGAGCAGGAAGTAATATAATTTGGTATTCATAAAGGTCAATCATTGGATCTTGTCACATACTGAATATTAATAATTACTTCCTGTTTAAGATGGATGCTGCATAGACACAACAATTATATGCAAGCGTTCATCGAAATTTGTTTGCACGTTAGGTACCCATTTTCGTATTTATGGTCACATATCATTTTAAATGAATAATAAAACATAATGTAAATGATATGGTTTGAACTCCTTACTGAGAGTTGTGATGGACTGAAGTCTTCCTTCAGGATTAAACAAATATGGGAAACACTTAATTTGTAAATCTGCAACTCTTCAGGCAATCCTTCATAATTCAAGAATATATACAAGAATAAAGCAGTAAGAATTGTTACTGTCAATATTAAACTTTTTGTCAATTAAACAACTGGAGATGAGAAGTCTGAAGTCACAAGGATTGAAACAGATAAAACACTCATTGTACAACAACTTTAACCTATTATATTTACAAGTGACAAGCAGACTAAATTAATTACACTCAAACAATATGATCATGACAAACAACTTGACACTTACAAATATCACAATCAAATTAAAATATGATGAAATTGCTGGTAAATTATCTGAAGGTATTCCTAATTAACAGAATTTTAGATGGCATCAGAAACAGTGTGTCAACTAAAATCAACAGAATACATTTAGTAACTAGAAATGACATAGTCAACATAGAGCAAACACATGGTCTCAAGGGAGTGAAATGTCATCCTAAGAACTCAATGAATGTAGTACTATGGGTGGAGGAATGAGGCAAAAGGTGCTGATAATCCAATTTCTTTACAAACTCAAGGACATAAACCAACAACTGAGTGCCAGGTACTTAGACAATAATGACTTTTACTGATTAATATTTTTAAGGCACCATCGCAGTGTGCAATGATGAAAGAATTTGAAAACAAGATCATTTGTGTTGGCTGAACACACAAGACAACTGGATACAATTTTCGTTGACCACAGAAAATTATTGTTGATGAATACAGCAAGGCTATCCAGTTTCGTGGTGCCCAAATAACAGACAGGATCAAATACTACTGACACATTAGTTTAAACACCTTAAGAAAAGGCCTGAACAATATTTCTAAAGTTGTTATTTCTGATGGTTCAGCATGATTCTTTATTAAATATCAAATTAATGTCCAGGACCACAAAAGCAAATGTTTCCGTCTCTGCGGTCCTTCAGTCAGTAAATTCTAATTTTTTCATTTATCTCATATGTTAAAAAGAACAGACAAAAGCTCTGCTTGCTTGTACACATAGTACATTAATAATGTTAGTGTTACATGAGGTCAATATCATGATATGACATACATTTTATAAAAATGTTTCAATTCTACAATGTCAGGACTATACAACCCAAGTTTGTCCCTAAATATATCAATCTTAAACATTTATAGCTTTTTAGAAGATTAACATTCATTGTAGAGACTTTTCTGAGATGTTTAATCTACTTATTCTAGAATCACACTAAGTAGTATGTAAAAGATTGTCTGTATTGGTAAAAGTAAGTCTGTATTATAACGTACAAGTAAATTCAAATTTCTTAAAAATTCATTAAAACTTAAGGCTGTATGGACATCCATATATAGTAGCCACAATATCAAGGGTACAAAACTTTGTTGTGGCAGTTGTATGAAGTAAATATTCTCATTGAGAAGTCTAAGTTAACAAGACTGTTTAAGTTAGATAGAAATTGAGTATTATGTTTAAGGAATATATAGGTACTTTTGATACATAGTCAAATCTCTATTATTTAGGTCAACATATATACACATACCACAATCTTTAAACTCAATAATCAAGGTAAGTTCGTCACTATACAGACTAACTCTTACATCTAAGACTTTTCACTCATATATTATGAGTTAAATACAACTATAACATTCACAAATAACAATACCATATTAGTGAGAAATATTACAAACATTTCATTTGACAACATCTCATCAGTCAGTATATCATTGTCATTTGTAATCAACCACTAGCTTATTTTGAGTCATAAAAACTATCAAATTAAATGACTCACAATATTTTCCCAGTGTACAGTTAAATACAAAGTGTAAATCTCAAGACCATTTATGTAGACTGTAACAATCATATATACACGCACATGTAAATTAAGTAATTAATGACAATCATATTAAATACTATATAGGTTTTGTTAGCAAGTGTACAAAATTATATTTATTAAATATATTGTCCTAAGATTATCTTGATCAATATTACAGTAATTTACATCAATGATGAGTATTGTACATTTCATTCCATTCATAGTTTTCATTGTTACATTCAATAATGGAGTAAGAGCAGCTATTTTATACATGATCCATAACAATGTTACGACTGTATTAAATGCTTTCTGTGTGAAGTAAAAATGTTAACTAACTATTCGTTGAGAAAGACAATTGATCAGTTAAAATATTTCAAAAGAATGTAATAATTATATAAGACATGGTTTGATTCAAAATGAGAACCTTAGTACCAATTTCTTTTTTTTTCTAATTATACAATATCTTCTTCATATTATAGGAATATTCTACTTAAGTTATGGCTAAATCTCAAAACAGTCATAAATCAAAAAACTATAGCAGTAAGTCAACTTCAATATCAATAAAGAAATACTTATTTAATAATTTGGAGTTGCAGTTTACTAGTAGTAAAATGATAACACAATCTACTATCAAAGAAACTCAATGTCATCTCTATAAGAGTACTACTGTTACATAATGAATAAACTGCAGTGTTACATTGTGTAAACTTAATTTTTAACAACCAAAATAATTTTCTAAAATACAGACGCTGACTAATTATTACAACATACAGGATATTAAATATCTTCTTCAGTCCTCCAATTTTTGGTGATTCCAGGTCGTGTTACAATCTCATAAGCTGGTTCACCATTGTTCCAGTATAGAGTCTCATAACGATGAGATCTCCTGTCATCAGAATCACTTCTCCTTTTCTGTTCAAAAGACTATATCTGTTTCCACCAAATCAATTAATTTATAACCAACTGATCTTTCCATTCGTCTTGTCAACATACAACAGAAAAACAGCATCTTCTCTCTGGTGATCTTCGGTTTCTTTTAGGAGGGACACACCATCTAGCAAACTCCAAAATTATTAGTCTTACATTCAATTTTCCTCCTTTAAAATGTGCCATAACTCAGTCAGGTCTTCATTTTCAGTCTAGAATCCACCTTCCAAAGATTTCTTTTGGAGCAAATTCTTTAGGAGCCTCAACAACATTAAGATGCCATATATCCTCCTTGTATCTGGATGTTCCATAGCATGGGCTTTATCCTCGCATACCAAGGATGATCTCCATTGTTCCAGAAAATTGTTTTGATGGTAAACTTTTCCAGAACCTGTGGTGTATACTTTCCTGCCAGAGTATCAGTATCAGTTTTGTACTTGATATCCTGTTGTACTATTTCAATAAGTTTGAAAACCAATTGTATCCAGATTATGGTGCTCCTCTGTATAAACACATATGGACACCTGTAGTACAGGGCTCCAGGACCCTCCTCCTGTAGGACAATATCTCATAGTGGAAACATTTGGCTCTACACAACCTTGTAGTTATTAGTGACACTAGCAGTTCGAATCTTTTCCCATACCATCATAAGTTTATAATAGTCTTTAAAAACGACCATTTACCAAGAATATCTAGCTCTTGTCTGGTGTTGGAACCCTTACATAACCCAAAAGTCATCATGATTTATTTCTGTAGGCCCTTTTAAGACTTTTCTATAACCTCAGAACAACACTGTGAATAGTATTCTGTTGCATTATATAAAGAAAGCAGATAACATTGTGGGTTAAATAAGAGATCTTATGCAGCCACACCTGTTTTGTAATTGTACTACTACTGTTGTCATAGGACACCATTTTGTAAGGTAACCAATAGGCTAGTTTATATCATAAGGATTAAACTATACAATTATTATACTGGACATCTGGCACATTCAGACTCCATTTTGTTGTGTTTTAGTACAGGTTTGAATAGAGAAAACATTCATTTTAAAAAAAATGTTTTTCCTTTGAATATAGTACCATTTATTCCTATTGAAAAATTGGCATCATTCTTGAGATTACAACCCTAGTAAAAGTACATAAAAATAAGGAGCTACAGTTGACTCTATAAGGTCTAGCTTATAGCTCTGATTTCACTAAATACATAAAAAAGTTCCTCTTCATTTCTTGCTTTTTTTTCCACTCTTAGTTGGTGTGTTAAACTTGTTCAATCTATCTGAACTATAACCAGAGCTTAAACCTATTATCAACACCAGTAATTGTTGTGTTTATAAAGAAATTAGAAATCAAAGGCTAGCCTTGTAGAGTCAACTGTAGCTCCCTTGTTTGAGTCAATTTATTTATCCTGTTGTTTTCATATTAAGAATAAATGATACTAACCACAAAGAAAGGAATTTTAAGAAATAAACATTTCTTTATTCAACCAGTACTAAAATGTAACAAAAGGATGACTGAAATGTACTTTTAGATATAACATTTACTGCTATTTTCCAATTATTAATCATTCTATACATATTTTAGTGTTATAATAAAACTAGTCTTTAACATAAACATATATACCATGAAAGTGAAATAGTTCACATCGCTAATATTTCTTTTTTAAATTTTCGTGGGATTTAATTCGCGAGCTTTGGTTACGCGAAATTTAAATCACCTTAAATTATTACTTAATTCTGTATATTATGCTGAAATAAAAATTTCAACATAATATACCGGAAATGCTTGGGTGCACAGTGTTAGTTAAACTGCAAGAGTACATTATCTCAATCTCCACATATCATTGTTAATGGATTTATTGCAAGTGGAATTACACCATCACTTGATTGGGCAACCAATTCTTGATAATGCAGACCGGCAGAAAATGACATTGATGATAACTTAAGTAATTGCTCATCTGACATGTGAACATACTGATAATGAAACTGATGATGAAATATAATATATTGTTTAATTTGTTAATGATAAAAAGAATTTATAACTACCAATATTTTTTTACAGCCTTAATGTCTTTCTTTTTGCCTCTATGAAAAGTAAAGAAGGCAGGGCCTCAAAGCCACCTTGAATCAAATCAGGGCTGAATATCTCTTATTTCCTGTCACCTCATAATGTAATAGTGTACCACAACGACGAAGGAATAACGAACAGATTTTAGAAATTTCTCATAAAAAGATGACCAACAAAACTGCACCATCTTGATAACACTAACAGCATATATCTATCACTACATTAGAAATCTCCTTTTAACAAACTAGCATCTTGCCTATTGTTGTATTCAATCCTTCTATATATATGATAGCCTCTAATACAGGTTGAAGTAACAAATTCTCCATGACAATCTATTTGTCACCATCCACGTGGCAATATCATTAAAGGTGGAGTTTATTGTAAAATGGAGGTTTATTTTAGGCGGAGTTAATTAATGATGATTTTAATTTCGTGATAACCTCCAGTGTCAAAAAGTAGAGGGCGGCGCACGGCAAAAAAATAAAACCACTTTTACGGTATTGCCTTGTAAGCTTTGTTTTAGAGATCATACTCAGAAAGTATTTCATTAATAACTGACTGTATATACAAAAGGTCTCATATTCACTGAGAGCAAGATACATATCAGTCTATATATTTTCTTTTTATGATGCTTTCAAAATGTTCCCAACATGAGTATCTCTAATAGTTCTCCTTATTTGTTTATTAATTAGAAATAGGTGTGGCTGGCACAGTTTATTCATTGAGTACATGATAATGTTAAAAACAAGGGCTGTATCTAGATAAGAGGCTCATATGCTGTACATTAATACGAAATTTGCTCTAATCTCTAGACCCTAAATGTAAAACTTCAGAGCCTAATTATATTAATTTTGCATTGAGTATGGGATTCCTCTGCCAGCTTTGTAAACTAATATCATTCTACTCACAACATTAGCTATATATATAGCATATGAACAAATGCTTTAATTTTAAAATACAATGATTTTTACTATGCACTGATGTTAAATATTAATTCCACATTAAAATAGGCATTATCTATCCACACTTTACAGAAGCTTGAGAATGGATAATTAAATCCTATTCCTATTACTTCCCAACCTTTCCATATTTTGAAATTCCGCCCAATTCTGGTAGTTCCAATTGTCTTATTCTATTCTTGGGTATGAGCCATTTCTAATTTTTATACGGAATTACTTAATCGGAACATGATCCCATTCTATTGGAATCAGCGATCAAAGAGTTGTTTTTCAGTTAATTTTTGATGGAGGGAGGGGTTTATATTGTTGCTTGGCTTCCCTACCAACTGGATGGAAATTTTCCAAATACGCGAAGGTGCACAGAAGAAATATGAAATAAGATATAGTACTCACTTTTGTAAATTAGCCTTGGCTCACTGACTCTCCGTTTAGCCAATTGTTATTTAGCCATTTCACACGTCTCTTTCTGTCATAGTAGTTGCTTCAGCGCTATTACTTTCTGAGAGTAGTTGGCAGTGTAACATATACTTTTGACCCAGTAGCTTCATCTTTATAGAACTTTCCTCCCCAGCGAAGCAAGGCAATGGTCATCTCCTGTCCTATGTAAATAGAGGTGTGTGTTAAAGTGTTACTCGAATGGCAACATCGTGCAAGAAAGACGTTTGAACTTGTCCTGTGCCATAAGTATGGTTGTTTAGTAGTTTCTATATGATTTTGGAGCTAGTTGTCCCATTTTCAAATGGATTATATGTGTACAGTAAGAGGGAGGATCAGTAAGGATTCAAAAAATCAAAACATGACTTTATGGACAATTTTTTTGTATACTGATAATCTCTATCTTATCACAATAGAATTAAATGCTCTCTGACTGTACATTAGCTCTTGAGGGCACTAAATAACGTTGGACTACAAGTGAGAACTAATCTCCAGCATACTTCAGGACTGCAGTTCGTAATGTCACAGCACCCTCATTCCATTGGTCACTGTGGTGGAGCCAAAATTGCCTAAAATGTTAGTTGTAAATCTATTTTTTAAAAAAAAACTTGGTTGACTTTTTATTTCATTCTGAGTATAGAATAGGGAAGTTTATGGAGTAATATAGTGCTCTTTCATGAAAAAATAAATTTCATATACAGAACGCATCATTTCTAAATTGATCGGCCTGATTAAAAATGTTTGTGAGAGATAGTACTAGGTGAATATAGAATGTTGTTGTTATGGGAAAAATCCTTCCTTTAATAAAAAAACAGAGCCTAACTTCAGCATTGATTGTTTCGAAATAACTGGTAGATCAGTTTAAAGTCTTATAGGGCAACTACAGTTGTCAATACACTTGTCTTGTGTTACAAAATTACAACAAACCCACTATATAGTAATTAGTTGGATACATCAAAGATGGTAATTTGGCCTCGTATCAACCTTATAAAGGTCAGTGTACAGTTATAGTATATTTGAATGTAGCTTTGTAGGAGGATTAATATAATGTCATTTGTCTTACAAAACTCATTGGCAGGTTTTTATATCTAGTGAATCTATACGTTATATTAATGAAATGTCTTAATTGTGATTAGAAACTTATAATAGGTTCTCTTTTGTAGCATTCCAGTATATTTATACTAGAAGATATTGCTTGGACTGTTTTCTAAAAAATAAGAACAAATTCCCTATTGAATTATAAATAGTAAGACATAAAAGTATAAACTTATGTTGATCATTATGTTACCTCATGTACATGTGTGTATATATAATAATCTTTATATAGTTTCAGGCCATGATTTATGATTTCCATTTTGAACTAACTGTACAATAAGAAATATAAGTGTGAATTTAGTGTTGGCAGTTTATGAGAATCAAAGTAAGTTTGCAAAATTTTATATATCATCAGCAATAATTTTGTATTAACCACACCCATAAAATGAAGACTTGCAAGACATCTACGACATTTCGCTTCTCCTATTACGAAAAGCTATAGCTTGCTTTGTTAGTATGAGGGTATAATGACCAGTAATAACAGTGATAAGCTAACTTATGTGCTTCTGTCAAATTTTATGATCATCAATATTTCCACTATAATGGTATTATTAGTTGTGAATGCTATACATTTCTGTAGACTCTATTTGGTTAAACTTTTAATGGTATTCAAAGCATGTGTAAAGTTAACGAACTATAATTTTGTTTGGTGAAAGAAAAAAAATTAAAACACTAATCTACCAAACACCCCAGGTCTCATTCTTATAGATTTTATAGTAAGTACACATGTGCTTAGTAATCTATACTCTGTAGCTCAAAATTTGAGCCAACATTACACTATTGTTCTTTGTTTACTCAGTTAAATGTCAAACTTATTGCAGTCTAACTTATGGTTCTGTACAGTAGCTGACACTTGTACATGTAGGAGTGGTTGGTTGGTTACAATTGTACATTAGCAGTGTGTTCTCCAGGATGTGTCAATGTGCACAGTATCAGTTCAAATCAGTAACCTATAAATCCTAAAATGATTTCTTTGTACAGTTTACAAGTTAATAGTTGCCAGAATACACACCTTTTATAGTAAGAGTCGTTTACATTTCTGTAGACTATCTCATAATCATATATGAGGTACAGTACAAATCTTTAAGTCATGTTGTATATCATATACATGAATGATGTTCTTTTACATGTTTATATACCATAATATTGTAAACCAGGATGTGAATATTGTACTGGACAAGTAAGTTATGAAGTTATAAAAGACACAGTCACATTATAGTGAATACCCTAAATAAAGTGTAAGATTTATAATGATATTATTGTAGAGACATTTACATAGCTCTTACCACTAAAGTAAAGACTACTGCTGGCTTCTTAATACTTAATACTCCAATGAAATAACTAAATAACTCACTATAATTTAACTATTTTATTTAGATACTGATACTACAAAATAAGAGATGTGCTATAAAGAACAATGTCCATCATGTAATCCAGCTTTGTTCCTTTCTTTTATATAGTTCATTTTCTTTACCTGGTATTACTGTATTAGTTCATGATAAATCAATTATTAAGTGTCTTTAAGTAACTGGTGCAACCACTAGATTATCAGACTCAACGTAATATCCATGGGGTGATGTGTGATAAAATTATGCTATTATAGACAGTGTTCACATGTAAAAACTTACCAGTTGATATACACTATTATGTCAATTCTTCTAATAAAACATTCTAATGATACATGCATAAGAAATTATATAATGTAAAGTAATTTATGACCTCATCAATAAAATACTATTAATATTATGAGTAGAAACTTTTTTATTATTTAATTAACAAACTCAAGTTTGAGTGTTTTTGTCATGAATCATGTTATTTTCTGTGGAATGCTATGGAAGAATTTGATCATTGAGTACTCATATTGGTAAATGAAGAGTTATATTGTAGTTGTGTTATTTGTCTTTTTATTTCAGGTATTATATGATGTACTATTAATTGAAGGTAAAGTAAGAAAATTTGAAGAGATTTATTCAGACTCATATTGACATTTGGATACCTGTTCCATATGATGCTGAAACATGCATAGGCAATGTCACTAGTGACACATACTTTGACATGACAGGTAAGAGAGATAGTCAAAATGAGATGACTGAAGAGACTGATACCAGCAACATCTTTTGACATCACAGTCAGAGCCTATTAAGATGTACTAGTACTGTAATCAGTGTACAAACATTGTCAGGTATTCTAATATCCATTAAGCATTGGTCAATATAAGCTAATTTTTTTTAGCAATTTTGGGAGTGTCAGTTAATGTTACCTGTATAGCAATGTATAAAGGAGTGAACTACAGTGAAATTGTGAAGTATGTGAAAGTTAATTGTTCATCCTAACAAAGCTTACTCATTTCTATTTCCCAGTCTCTCCATCTATATAGTGTAATGACATTTATTTTAAATGAGACTAGTATCAAACTCAACTGTATTCTCTCTCTCTCTCTCTGATATGTTTTAATTAACATCTTGATGTGAGATTCTTCAATCTTTGCAGGTAAGACCCCTGATTTATTCAATGTCATTGAATTTGCTTTTCTTATAGTCAAGTGAATATGAGGAAAGAGGTGAATCTCTAACTAGTTCCTCCATTAATACCTTTGGTATAATAGAAAGTAAAGTAGATACTTATCTAAAAAAACTCACTTATTTTCATTAATCTACATATTCGCACTCAAATGAAAGGTCTATAAGTATAAAAATTTAACTAATCAAATGAAATATACTCACCATTAGGCACATCATTTGTGATCAAATATCCTTATTATATAAGTGATGACTGGTTTTGGTATCAACCAAGTGAGAAACTGTAGTAGTCTCTACAAACAAAATACAATAACAAAATTGTTTAAGTTACTCACTCACTCTTGGAGACATCTTTTTTTTTAACAGATCCTAAGACACTAACAAAACATACATCAACACTTCAATGGACCTTTTGTTTCCGAATAGGAAATGATTATATCTTGTTTTGAAGGTTTGTTTGTCTTTTGCCTTATACCTCTTTCTCGTTTCATCCCTTTCATCTAGTTCTTTTTTCTTCTGTAAATTTATCATAAAATAAACTCAATATTTTCCTTGCTAATCAATACTTTTGCCAAGGTTTTTAAGTGCTTGCTTTCAAATCTCAGCATCAGTTACATGTTTAGGAAGCTATTCATCATAATCACCATCATTTTTTTTCCGTTCGTCATAGCACTCATCCTTTCAGATCACAATCTTCTTCATACCATTAACTGAACTGACACATTTCTTCGAGTGTGGTAGTATTGTGTGAGTCATCCAAAGGCAATAGTCATTATTCACAATGATTTTTTCCAGGGCTACCAAAAATACCTGGCATGGGGCTATTTCAACAACTAACATGATACCTTGGCACAGGACTGTTGCAAGAACTTAAAATCTGACATGACAAAGATACTTATTAAGAGATTGCCCCAACATCTTGGTAATGGACTTTCTTGACATTGTATGTAACAACTAGGTAAGAGACTAAAAAGTGAAAAAATTTAGTCCTGTATATTTTGATAGATTTTTGAACCAAGATGGTACTGGAGACTTTGAAGATGGAAGTAGTGACATGGTTTGGGATTGAAATAATAAATCCCAATGCTTCTGAACCCAACATAAGTATGACATCAGTTTTGTCGTTGTCATAACTTTAATGCAGGCTTTCCCAAATAATTCAGAAAATTGGTAGCAAGTAGCCACTTTACCAGATTAACTTTAATATAAAGCTGACACTTCCAAAATGACTTTTAAAGGTCCCAAACAACCTTTGTCAAGTGGTTGTGTGATCTGTTGTATTAGGGGGCAGAAAAACATGATCACACCTTCCTCAGTTGCTATTTGAATTGTATCAGAACTGAAATGGGAACAATATGTCCATCCATTATAAGAAGTGGTCTAACAGATGAAGAAGCTAGAAAGTTGGTTTGAGATTATAAATGAAAGAGTTTGGTGTCCATCCAACCAGAGTCAGACAAGCCAAACGTGGTTCTCGATGGTTCACCAAAGTAAGGTCTGGTTTATGAGATTTGTGATCAAAAATTACAAAATGTAGGATTGTATAACCTGCAGCACCACAACATGATAAAACTGTGATTTCAACTTTTGCACGACTAGAAGTATAACTTGAGTATTCCTGATCCCTAGCACAAATTTTTAAAGAAGCCTTGTTATGTTTTCATGGATGATCAGAGAAGTTTAATTTGATGGAAACAAATATTGTATTAAGAATCTTAATCTTATTTGTACTCTAATTCTTCACAACCTAAAGTTCTTCAGCATTCTTTCTATGTACTAGGATGCACTTTAAACAATGATCTAGAAAATCACCCAGAACAAAACTTCAATATAGATGACATATGTATCTCACTGGTCTCTAATTTTTATGTCTTTGTGATTCATACATTCCTTAACAAAACTCATGATTTCACAGACAGTATAGCCATAACCAATTTCAGTAGGGTATATTATGAAATGAACAAGTTGTTCATCAACAGCTAGATATTTTCTAGGTCCACTCAAGCTCCCAGAGATGAAGACATCCTACATAGTATGAGCAGAACAAGGGATACCATACTCTAATTAGTTTGATGACAGGACATTACCACATTTGTAACAGGTTCAACAGCTTTCTCAAGTTTAATTGGGTCATACTACTTGTATTGGATTGGAAGACCATCTAAATAATGGGAAAATCTGTATAGTGTATTGTTTGACTTGAACCTATTCACACACACACTCACTATTAGACAGGTCTTTACAAATGACAGATCCCATATTATATATAAGATGAAACACATTATATTTGCTGTCTACTTACTGGTTTTACTGACACTCAAAGGAAATGTTGAAATAGTGTCAATAAATGAAATTGAGTATAAAATATAATCATTAAAATGAACATGCTCACCATTAGTCACATCACTACGACTAACAGATCCTGCATATATTTGATGAAAAACATTATTAGCTCTTATTGACGAAACAGTGAGGTGGTTTAACAGTCAGGATATACTAAATAATTAGTAAACAAATGCAATTACAATTTATGAAAGACATTAATATAAATTTGCAGTCACAATGATTTGAAGTCAATTTGATCATTTGGTAAACTTATTGTTTACTGACTTACTGGTTCTAATGGAGGGACAAAGTGAGACTCTGAAGAAGTACACATGAATAAATACAATAATTTAAACAATTTTCTACTCACTCACACTTAGACATGTCAACTCTATTAACAGATTCTACCATTAACTAAACAAGGAAATGCGCTCATTTTCATTATTATATTATGAAAATTTTCAAATTTTTGACACAAATGGCGCCCCATAGATAATCCATAAGTGACACACAAACTGTATTAATATTATGACTACCTTCCTTTACCTGTTGTGTCACAGTGTGTCTGTCACTAGCAACATTGATTACACATCCATCAGCATCACATGGAACAGGTGTTCAACTGATAGTGATAGTGGTAGCTGTCTTATTGACCATAGTAGGAAGAGAGAAGTGAATACTGGAGCTGATAGGACTACATATGACATCATATCACTATACTAGTAAAAGTATTTACTTTTTACTGTAAGATAACCATTTCTTGTAATCTCCCTAACTCTTGTATTATTTATTAAAATATACGGAAGCCTCAGACGGACATTCCAATTTCAATATACGGGGTTATACGGAGTTTTAAGGTAAAAATATCTGAAATTTTTTTTCAGCTTTTTTTTGATACAATCATGTAAAGATACTTGTTTTAATAATTGATCATGCTTTAAAAATTTTTTTAAAACCCTAGTACTTTGCAGAAATGTAGTTTGATTCCTTAATATCTGCAATATTTGGAGATGTCAAATAATATATTAAAATAGCTAAAGTGGTGAAACTTTTGAAAATTAAAGATGAAGTCAATTACTACAATTATACGGATGGATTTATTTCTACAATAATATTTGACATTTTTTACAAAGCTACAAACCTTCCCTACTTTAATCACTATTATTATTATATGTTATACAAATCGTACAAAGAAAATGCATCCGTAAAAGTACTAAAAATTCATCATTTTTCGTTCTTGAACTTTGTCAGCAGGTTGTTACATAATCCATAGAATCAAAAATCACAACAACAGTATCTAACAGTGCAAAAGTCGCCATCTTGATAATGAATAATCGATTTTCATTAATTAAAGGCAATGAATACACTTAGTGTCAGGTTATTGATAAGTGACTTTCGCGGGGTTAGAATAGTTAAATAAAATGTATTAATTATTATTGCTATTATTATTATTATTATTATTATTGTTCGTACTCTTATGTGCCTTCATCTCAAAGCAGACCACGCTATAATAACAATGATAACAACAATAATAAAAATAGTAATAAGATATTTAACTATTTTAACCCTCGAAAGTCACTTAAGATATGTTAAAGGATCCACACACATACCACCTGACACAATTTCACAAATGGGAGTTGACTCTGTACTGCAAGAAAACCCACCTATCTTGGATTTTAAAGAGATGGCTGCAGCTCAAAAACAAGACCTGATTTTTTTAAAACTGCAGACGTCTTCATCAACACTACTTCTCAAGGCTTGTCCTATCCTATGTCTGATGGTAAAATCATTTGTGATATGTGATTTTTTTCATTTCAGAGCAGACAGCAAAGACTAACCTGGCAGAGTTTGTCTCTCAATAAAAGCTGCAATGTTCAATCTTAAAGCGGTCCCCAACATGTGGAGACTCCTCCTATGATAAAGTTCATGTTAATCATCACCTCAGTTCTTGTACTCATGTGTTTGTGACACATGATGCCGTATTAAAACCACTTCAGATTTCATAGTGATGGACCTTAAAAAGTTTTTTAAAACGTTCTGATCAAACATTTCAACCTAGAGGTCAACAGATTGCAAAAAGTTATTTCTCTCGACCATTTAAAGCCAGCACATTTTAGACTCATGTGACTCCACCCCATACCGAAAACAACTTCCCCTTGCACCAACCCCTCAACCTTCATCCCCTACTTCAATATCATCAGCCCCTGTGTGGATCACTTGCTCTGGTCGTAATGTACACTGGCCTGATCGGTGAGACTTATAATTTCAGAGCAGACATTTTAGACTAACCTGGTGGAGGAGTGATGTAGTGCAATTGAGTAAGTTACTGAGATGTAGTCTAGACTGGTCCCTTGTGTGGGGACTCATCCTCATCTAAACTGAACTGTTTGTATTATTTTGTATATCTTGTACTCATGTATTTTGTGACACATGTGCCATTGAAAATACTAATTCCTATGATGCCCCCAAAGTGTTAAAACATTCTGACAAACAAGACCTCAGGAAATGTCAACAGACAACATGATGTTATTTAGCACCAGTTAACATGAGTTTAACATGCATATAACATATGCTACACTCTTTCCAGGTATCTCAACCTCTGATGGCAGGGGTTCAATTTCCCTCAACCCCACTTTAATTCTTATTCCGTCATGCTTACAAATATCGGTTAGACAAAATGACTTGTATCAGCAACAATTTTACTCAAAAAACTAATGTAAGTATGAAATATATAACATATGAAAATATTCTAGAAGGTTCTGCAATTAATTATATTAAGCAGGGTATCTATTGTCATCATTTGAATAGGTGCCTGATGTCTAAAACAGACACTAGAATGTTATGATGACTAATTACAAGTAAATGTGTTAATACATTATATAAATATATCTCAGCTTCTACAGGACAGGTGTGAATTTTCAAATATTTCTTTAAACTCAGACTCTGGAATTCTACAGCAACTAATAGATTTTGTTTGCTTTAAACACTCTGACATAATCTTTCCTTATTTCGATATATGCCCCTTCCCACTCAATTGGATTGGTATTATCACCAAAATAACTCTGATCCACAGTCAAAGTACTCCTATTCCCATAGAAAGTACAAACGAAATCACAAAAGATGTTACCACGAAAGAAAAGTTGACCATTTTGATTAGTATCATGGGGATATTGCTGATCTTTGGCATCCCATTTAAATTTAGTCATTGCAATAGATATTCTCAGGGCTTGAACTTTGAGTAATAATCTCACCATAAGAGATGCTGTTTCCACTGTAGAATGAAGTAAACATCTTGATGCTTTCAACACCAGAATAAACTTGAACATCTAAGCTTGTCCCGGTATCTTCCCAATAAGGATGACAATATAACTTCATAGAATGGACTCGAACCAAGGGCAAACTGACTCTCGAACGCTGAAGTACTCTTTGTAATTTGACATTGTACTTGTGACAACAAATTCAATGATATAAGTAGTATTCAAGTGTCTATTGAAGAGCCACTTGCTAAGAAAATATATGGTAGCTATACAGCAACAGGAACTAATCCAATGAGTTATGAACCCTTTGTTCACCAGCTAGTATAGCTACTGGAGCAGCTACAGAGTACAGTACATAATCTATACATACACTTTGCTGACATCATTTTTCTTTATTGTCCTCACTGTATGTACAAATACACATGATGCAAGTAAAATAGAAATTCATGTTTGAACCTTAAACTACTTGTGCTAGAACCAGCACCCACTGCTTCCAGTTTCATTAATCTTCTGAAATATTAGCACTACATATTAATAGATGCTACATCTGACTTTTTAGCTTTCTATTTCAAGTTTTTCAGATTTAGTCTCAGAAATGTGTTTTTTCTCTGCCTCTTTCACAAAAGTGTTTCTTCAGAGAGTTGACAATGCATATATACCTGTTGAAAAAGAGGCAATTACAAGACTTATACTATTCAAGTTACTGTTGCTCTTGACCTTTCTATTTAGCCTTCAAAAAAAGTTTCTGATTCTTCAAGTTCATATACTCTACTTTCTAACACCATGAATCATATCATATATAAAGGCAATAGGCGATAAGTATACACTTATATTTTTTTCTAATATCCCCAAACATCTTGAATCAGTGACAGATCTGATCTCATACCTGATGCATATGCGAGCCCAGTACGGTCTGAATCAGTGAAAGTCTGTATCACACTGGATACGAACAACTGAATCAAAGTGTAAATTCGATGTGTATCACATTTTATACACCACAGAAATGATATGACAATGACATCATTTTGATACAGATAAATATTCTTCAGTACCGAGTCAAACATGACCGTTCTTCGGCGTGTACTATCTGCCCCAAAGTAACACTCATATAAACAAGAGATTGGAAATGACATATGATGATATAATTAGCACGAGTATAACACGAGTTCAGTATGCATATAACATACGCTACAATACAAGTATAAAAAAGTATATATGTAAAGTAATTGATGCCCTCATCAATAAAAATATCATTCATAGAAACATTGTTAACAAAGTCAAATTTGAGTGTTTTACTCATGAATCATAATATTTTCTGTGAATGCTATGGAAGAAGTTAGTCATAAATTTTTAAGATTATATTATATTCAGACTCACAATTGACATTTGCATATCTGTTCAATACGATGCTAAAGCATATGTAATCAATATCACTAGTGACACATACAATGTGACATAACAGGTAAAGGAAGGTATAGTCAAAATGAGATGACACTGAAGGGACTGATAACATCTTTTGACAGCAATCAGAACCTATCAAGATATACTGTGCCAACTAATACTGTAATCAATATACAAACATTTGTCAGATATTCTAATGTCCGCCTATTATTGGTCATTATATATAAGATAATTCTTTTAGCAATTTCATAAAAAATTGAACATTTATCTCATTCATTACTAAACTTGAAAACACTCAATATCATGTTAATTGCATCACAACAGTACTAATGGTAACTAATACTTTAAAGCTTTTATAGAAACTTAATATAACTTTAGAACCTATGGGATCATCTTAGTTGATCATGGTTTATCTGTTAGTTTGACATCCAACAAAATCACATGGGAAGAGATTGATTGTCATCTATGTAATAGTAGAATTATTGAGTATATTGTTGTCATCAGTAACAATAGTATCACACACAACCCCACTAGTACTGAGCAATATATTGTCATGAATGATCTAGTATTTGGCAACATATATAACATGAGTGTAGCTAGTGTGAACTCTACTGGAAGATGTCCCTTCAGTGATCATATTGAAGAACAGACTGGAACTGGTAAGAACATTGTCTAATGAACAACAATTATATTTCTACTCGGATCCTGATCCAGTTAGCACACTATCCAGTTTGATGTCTACTATATGGGCTATTATCTTATGGTGTGTACCTATCTATATTCCTGTAGACTATCTCAATATCACATATGAAATAGGGTACATTACACATCAATGTGTTATCATCAGTACTAATATAGTGTCAGTAATAGCTCCATAACTAGCAAAATACAAACTAATGATAAAGGTATGTAGAATAGTATGACATACCAGTAAGTTTATAATAATTATTTCTGCAGTCATTTCATCTTACACTAGTAGTATTACTGGACTGGGTCTACTAGTTGGTGTACAGTCTTTGACTGTCAGTATATCCAAAAGGAGGAGGGGGCTAGCTTGCTCTAGCTAGATCAAGCAAAATTATAACAAGAATATCTTTTCCAAAGACATAAAAAAGATGCTACCTAGCTAGTGCTTAAACAGCCTTTAAGACATTACCTAATATATACAATTTAAAATGAGTTACTGTACCTACAATAATTAATTAAGAAACAGCTGATATGTATAATATTGACACACGTTTACATATACAGCTTTTAGCTTTACTCTGTATACTTGTATTTTCCGTACTGACATACACAACAAATTTTACTCAAACTGTAGCAAAAAAAAATATAGTGCATAACAAGACTGTGCAGCAATGAATTTAAATTTGTAAAACTTAATGTCAGTCAGTATTTGCTCATTCCAATCATCAAATGCATCCAACATTGTTCAGCATACTGCCGACGAATATTCATTTTCTTGAAACCAATCCTAAAAAGGAATAAATACAATTATAATATTGTTAGTGTTTTTGCACCAAGTCTTATATGGTCAAATGTTTGCAAGGCCTACTATAAACGTTTACAAAGCTCTAGCACCAGAGAAAAGGAAGACAGTCTAATCCAAATTGAATTGCAAGTGTTCCTCCATATATAAGTCCACGTGGCAATTGTAATAACAGTTTATAATCACTATGTAAACATTGCGGTACTGCCCCACATTCCATACATTCCAATGCTGCGGCAGTAAGCCTTCGCTTCCACCCCACGTCAGCTTATCAAAAAGGAGGGTCTAGCTAGCTAGACTAGTAGGCAGTGTATAGGTAAGAATATTTTTTAAAAAAACTAGAGTAGGGCTATTTCCTGATAATTACTTGGTATATAGTATTGCCACCATATCTTGCATGCACAGGCTAGCCACATCAAAATTGACTACAGAAAGTTTGTTGTTATAATGAAGTATACTGTTAATGTTACTGTTATATATGTACTTTTGCTTCTATGTCAGGCAAGCAATATTAGCTAACTTACAATAAAAGACGATTTGTTGTATTTAAGATATTTCTTAAACACTTTATCAGCATTGTTTAAAACCTGCTCTTATCAGCCTTTCACCATTTTTTTGAACCAATTCCAGGTATGTCATAGACGTCTTTCTTGGTCATAGGTTCTTTTACAAATTTTTTATTATTTTTCGTTGCGTATTGGTAAGGCATTTGATAGGTTGAAGTTAGCGACCAGCCGTGCTGAGCTAGCGAAGCAGATAAAACATCCGGTAATGCAAGCAACTTGATCATAATGGGCGTGGTCTATTATTAATTATTCTATATGTGACCATAAATACGAAAATGGTATCGTAAATAACGCTCAAGCGAATTTAGAACAAACGCTTGTGCAGCTACGCATCCATCTTGAGCAGGAAGTTAATATAATTTGGTATTCATAAGGTCAATCATTGATCTTGTCACATACTGAAATTAATAACTTCCTGTTTAAGATGGCTGCATAGCAACAGTTTATATGCAAGCGTTCAATCGAAATTTGTTTGCACGTTAGGTACCATTTCGTATTTATTGGTCACATATCATTTTAAATGAATAATAAAACATAATGTAAATGATATGTTTGAATTACTGAGAGCTGTGATGGACTGAAGTCTTCCTTCAGGATTAACAAATATGGGAAACACTTACTTTGTAAATGCAACTCTTCAGGCAATCCTCATATCATTCAAGAATATCTAAACAAACATGAATAAAGCAGTAAGAATTGTTACTGTCAATATTATAACTTTTTGTCAATGAAACAACTGGCATGAGAAGTCTGAAGTCACAAGGATGAAACAGATAAACACTCATTATAAACAACTTTAACTATATATTTACAAGTGACAAGCAGACTAAATTAATTACACTCAAACAATATGATCATGACAAACAACTTGGGACACTTACAAATATCACAATCAAATTAAAACATGATGAAATTGCTGGTAAATTATCTGAAGGTATTCCTAATTAACAGAATTTTAGATGGCATCAAAACAGTGTGTCAACTAAAATCAACAGAATTACATTTAGTAACTAGAAATGACATAGTAAACATAGAGAAAGCACATGGTCTCAAGGGAGTGAAATGTCATCCTAAGAACTCAATGAATGTAGTACTATGGGTGGAGGAATGAGTTGCTGATAATCCAATTTCTTTACAAACCTCAAGGACATAAACCAACAACTGAGTGCCAGTACTTAGACAATAATGACTTTGTACTGATTAATATTCTTAAGGCACCATTGCAGTGTGCAATGATGAAAAGAATTTGAAAACAAAATCATTTGTGTTGGCTGAAACACACAAGACAACTGGATACAATTTCAGTTGACCACAGAAATTATTGTTGATGAATGCAGCAAGGGCTATCCAGTTTCATGGTGCCCGAGTAACAGACAGGATCAAATACTACTGACACATTACTTTAAACATCTTAAGAAAAGGCCTGAACAATATTTCTAAAGTTTGTTTATTTCTGATGGTTCAGCATGATTCTTTATTAAATATCAAATTTAATGTCCAGGACCACAAAAGCAAATGTTTCTGTCTCTGCTGGTACAGTATAAATTCTAATTTTTTCATTTATCTCATATCAAAAGAACAGACAAAAGCCTCTGCTTTGTACACATAGTACATTAATAATGTTAGTGTTACATGAGGTCAATATCATGATATGACATACATTTTATAAAATGTTTCAATTCTACAATGTCAGACTATGCAACCAAGTTTTGTCCCTAAATTATATCAATCTTAAACTTTATAGCTTTCTTAGAAGATACATTCATTGTAGAGACCTTTCTCTGAGATGTTTAATCTACTTATCTAGAATCACACTAAGTAGTATGTAAAAGTATTGTCTGTATTGGTAAAGTAAGTCTGTATTATAATGTACAAGTAAATAAAATTTCTTAAAAATTCATTAAACTTAAGGCTGTATGGACATCCATATATAGTAGCCACAATATCAAGGGTATAACACTTTGTTGTGGCAGTTGTATGAAGCAAATATTCTCATTGAGAAGTCTAAGTAAAAGACTGTTTAGTTAGATAGAAATTGAGTATTATGTTTAAGGAATATATAGGTACTTTTGATATATAGTCAAATCTCTATTATTTAGGTCAACATATATACACATACCACAATCTTTAAACTCAATAATCAAGGTAAGTTCGTCACTATACAGACTAACTCTTACATCTAAGACTTTTCATCATATATATGAGTTTTAAATACAAACTATAACATTCACAAATAACAATACCATATTAGTGAGAAATATTAACAAACATTTCATTTGACAAACATATCTCATCAGTCAGTATATCATTGTCATTTGTAATCAACCACTAGCTTATTTTGAGTCACTAAATATCAAATTAAATGACTCACCAATATTTCCCAGTGTACAGTAAATACAAAGTGTAAATCTCAAGACAATTTTATGTAGACTGTAACAATCATATATACACGCACATGTAAATTAAGTAATATAATGAGAACATATTAATGTACTATATAGGTTTTGTTAGCAAGTGTACAAAATTATATTTATTAAATATATTGTCCTAAGATTATCTTGATCAATATTACAGTAATGTACATCAATGATGAGTATGTACATTTCATTCCATTCATAGTTTTCATTGTTACATTCAATAATGGAGTAAGAGCACTATTTTATACATGATCCATAACAATGTTACAACTGTATTAAATGGTTTTCTGTGTGAAAGTAAAAATGTTAACTAACTATTCATTGAGATAGACCAATTGATCAGTTAAAATATTTCAAAAGAATGTAATAATTATATAAGACATGTTTTGATTCAAAATGATGAACCTTAAGTACCCATTTCTTTTTTTTCTAATTATACAATATCTTGTTAATGTATATAGGAATATTCTACTTAAGTATGACTAAATCTCAAAACAGTCATAAATCAAAAACTATAGCAGTAACAAACTTCAATATCAATAAAGAAATATTTTATTTAATAATTAGGAGTTGCCGGGTACTAGTAGTAACCTATAACACAATCTACTATTTATAAGAAACTCAATGTCATCTCTATAAGAGTTATTACTGTACATAGTTGAATATCTGCAGTAGTATACATTGTGTAAAATTAATTTTTTAAAACAAAAATAATTTTCTAAATACAGACGCTGAGATAATTATACACAGACAGGATATTAAATATCTTCTCCAGTCCTCCAATTTTTTGGTAATTCCAGGTCGTGTTACAATCTCATAAGCTGGTTCACACATTGTTCCAGTATAGAGTCTCATAATGATGAGATCTCCCGTCATCAGAATCTTCTTCTCCTTTTCTGTTCAAACACTATATCGGTTTTCCACTAAATCAATTAATTTATAACCAACTAATCTTTCCATTCCTTGCCAAACATACAACAGAAAAACAGCATCTTTTCCTTCTGGTGATCTTCGGTGTTCTTTTAGGAGGACTCTGCCTCACCATTCTAGCTATTCAACTTGTGCCCCAAAAAGTTTTAGTCTTACATGCAATTCGCACCCCCTACCCTTTAAAATGTGCCATAACTCGTCAGGTCTTCAGCTTTCTAGCTCTAGAAATCCACCCTTCCAAAGAGTCGTTCTTTTGGAGCCAACTTCTTAGGAGCAGTTGAGTCCCTCAGGACAAACATTAAAAAAAAGATGCCATATATCCTCCTTGTATCCTGGATGTTCCATAGCATGGCCTATCCTTGCATACAAAGGTGGGTCTCCCATTGGTCCAGAAAATTGTTTGATGGGGTGAAATCTTTCCGGAACCTGTGTGTGCCATACTTTCCGCGCAGAGAGTATGTCACTATCATTTTGTACTTGAGATCCTGTTGTACTATGGGTTGTCAATAAGTACTCCCCTGTGAACCAATTTTATCCATATTATGCTCCTCTGTATAAAACACATATGGACACCATATGTACAGTGGCCCCGGACCTCCTCCTGTAAGGGATTATATCTCATAGTGGAACAGTTGGCACTTACACAACTTGTAAGTTATTAGTGACAATAGCGGTCGACATCTTTTCCCATAACTCATCAATTTTATCATAGTCCTTAAAAACGAGCCAATTACAAAGAATATCTAGCTCCCTGTCCTGGTGTTGGAAACCTTACATAAACCCAAAAGTGATCATAGAATTTCTGTAGGCTTTTTAAGACTTTCTATACCTCAGAAACAACACTGTGAATAGTATTCTGTTGCATTATATAAAGAAATCAGATAACATTTTGGTATTAAATAAGAGATCTTATGCAGCCACACCTGTTTCTGTGAAGTGCTACTTGTTGTCATAGAGACCAATTTTGTAAGGTAACCAATAGCCTAGTTTTATCTAAGATTATTAAACTATACCAAATATTATCTCTGGAGGCACATTTCAGACTCCATGTGTTGTTGTGTTTAGTACAGGTTTGAATAGAGAAACATTCATTTTTAAAAAATTGTTTCCTTTGGATATAGTACTATTTATTCCTATTGAAAAATTGGCATCATTCTTGAGACATACAACCCTGTAAAGAGTACATAAAAAATAGGAGCTACAGTTGACTCTATAAGGTCTACTTATACTCTGATTTCACTATTTCCAAATTCTCTTGCATTTCTGCTTGTGTTTTTTCCTCTAGTTGGTGTGTTTAAACTTGTTATCTATCCCCTAGGACAGAGCTTAACTTATTATCAAGACAGTGATTGTTGAGTTTATAAATAATTAGAAATCAAATCTAGCCTGTAGAGTCAATTGAGCTCCTTTTTTTTGAGTCAAATTACACGTTTTTTCATTAGAATAAATGATACTAACCCAAAGAAAGGAATTAATCTCAACTACTCCAGACCTCAGTCTAAATGTCACACATTCCACTACCCAGTCCATTGTTTCATGTGTGAGCCAAAATTCATAAAATGATATTTTGTAACTCTATTTGTTAAAAACTCTGGGTTCTGACTTCTTTATAGCATCATTCTGACATGAGAATAAGGAAGTTTAGAGCCAATATAGTGCGTCAATCAAAAAGGAAATTTCAGATAAAGAACTCATTTCTAAAATGATCGCTGCTTCAAAATGTTGTGAGAGATGTACTATGTGAATCTAGAATGTTGTTGTAGGGAAAATCCTTCCTTTACTAAACAGACTACTCACAGCAGTGATTGTTTCAAGATACTGGTAGATCAGTCTTAAAGTCTTATACACTACAGTGTTAATCCCACTTGTTCTTGTGTTACCAAAACATTACCAACAACCCACTATATCGTATAGTTTGATCATCAGATTGTTAATTTGGCCCTCGTATCCTCTAAAGGTCAGTGTACATTAATTAGTATATTTGAATGTAGGAGACTTAATATAATGTCATTTGTCTTAAACTCATTGGCAGGTTTTATATCTACTGAATCTATACTTTAGATTAATGAAAGTGTCTTATTGTGATTAGAAACCTTAATAATATTCTCTTTTGTAGCCTTCCAGTCTATTTATACTAAAGTTATTGCTTGGCTGTTTTCTAAAAAATAAGAACAAATTCCCTTGAATTATAAATCTAAGACTAAAAGTATAACTTATGTATCATTAATGTACCTCATGTAACATGTGTATATATATAATCCCTTTAATATCTTCAGGCCATGATTTATGATTTCCATTGTTGAACTCAACTGTACAATAGAGAAATACTAATGATAATTTATGTTTGGCAGTTTAGTGAATCAAAGTAATTTTGTTTTTTTTTTGTTTTTTTCCCCCCCGCAAAAAAAAAATTTTATATATCAGTCAGCAATAATTTTTATTAACCCCACCTAAAATGAAGACTGTCAAGACCTCTTGAAACAATTCAGCTTCTCCTATTACTAAGCTATCGCTTTCTTTGTTAGTAGGAGGTATATGAGCATAATAACCAGTGATAAGCTCTTTTGTGCTTCTGTCAAATTTTAATGATCATCAATATTTCCCACTATAATGGTATTATTGTTGTGAAATGCTATACAGTTCTGTAGACTCTATTGGTTAAACTTTTAATGGTATTCAAAGCATGGTTGTACAGTTAAATAACTTAATTTTGTTTGGTGAAAGATTAAACACTATCTACCAAACACCAGGTCTCCTTCTTATAGATTTTATAGTAATACACATGTGGCTTAGTAATCTATACTCTGTAGCTCAAAGTGAGCCACAGTCCACTATTGTTCTTTTTGTTTACCTCAGTTAAATTCAAACTCATCACAGTCTAACTTATTGTTTCTGTATAGTAGACTGAACCTTTACATGTAGGACTGGTTGGTTGGTTACCATTGTACATTATCAGTGGGGCTCTCCAGGAGGTGTCACGGTGCACAGTAATCAGTTCAAATCATAACCTATAAATCCCTAAGTTATTTCTTTGTACGTTACAAGTTAATAGTTGCCCAGAATACACACCTTTAAGAGTAAGAGTTGTTACATTTCTGTAGACTATCTCATAATCATATATGAGATACAGTACAATCTTTAGTCATATGTATATCATCATACATGCATGCTGCTCTTTTACAGGTTATTATACCATAATTTGTAAACTGGATGTGATTCGTACTGGACAGTAGATTACTGAAGTTTATAAAAGAACACGTCACATTATAGTGATACCCTAAATAAAGTGTAAGATTTATAATGATTTATTGTAGAGACATTACATAGCTCTTACCACTAAAGTAAAGAACTACTGCTGGCTTCTTCATACTTTAATACCTCCCAATGAAATAACTAAATAACTCACTATAATTTAACTATTTTATTTAGACTACTTTGATACTACAAAATAAGAGATGTGCTAAAGATACATTCCATCATGTAATCCATCTTTGTTCCATTTCTTTTTTATATAGTTCATTTCTTTACCTGGTAGACTGTATTAGTTCCTGATAAATCATTATTTAAGTGTCTTAAAGTAACTGGTGCAACCACTCGATTTATCAGACCAACGTTATTCCTGGGGTGATGTGTGCTAAAATTATGGCGATTATAGACAGTTTCACATGTAAAACTTACCAGTTGATATACACTATTAGGTCATTCTTCTAATAAAAACATTCTCATGATACATGCAAAGAAATGATATATGTAAAGTATTTATGACCTCATCAATAAAATACTATTAATATCTATGAGTAAACTTTTTATATTTAATTAACAACTCAGTTTTGAGTGTTTTTGTCCATGAATCATGTTATTTTCGTGACTGCTGGGAAGAATTTGATCATTTGAAGACTCCTATTGGAAATGAGAGTTATTTGTAACGTTGTGTTATTGTGTCTTTTATTTCAGTATTATAGATGTACTTATTAAATTGAGGACGTAAGAAATTTTGAAGAGATTTTTTTCATACTCATATTGACATTTGATACTGTTGCCATATGATGCTGAACATTCTCATCAATGTCACTAGTGAACATACTCTACATGACAGTAAATAGAGATATCATAAAAAAATGAGATGTACACTGCAAAGAGACGAAACCAGCAACATCTTTTGACTCCAGTCATAGCTATTAAGATGTACTAGTACTGTAATCATTGTACAAACACTTGTCAGTATTCTAATATCCATTTAGCTTGGTCAATATAGCTATTTTTTAAAAGCAATTTGGACGGTGTCCAAGTTAATGTTTCCCTGTAAGCAATTTATAAGGAGTGAACTAAGTGAAATTGTGGAGGTATGTGAAAGTTAATTGTTCCACCCTAACAAAGGCCGTACTCATTTTATTTCCCAGTCCTCTCCATCTTATAAGGTGTATGACATTTTATTTTAAATGAACAGTATCAAACTCAACTGTATTCTCTCTCTCTCTCTCTCTGATAGTTTTTAATTTACCATCTTGGATGTGAGATTCTTCAATTTTTCAGGTAAGACCCCTGATTTATTCAATTCTTGAATTTGCTTTTCTTTATAGTCAATGAATATAGGAAAGAGGTTAATCTCTAACTATTCCTCCCTTAATGCCTTTGGTATAATATAAAGTAAAGTGATATTATCTAAAAAAACTCACTTATTTCATTTCTCTACATATTTCGCCCACAAATGAGTCTATATATAAAAAATTTAACTCATCCAAATGAAATTATACTCACCATTAGGCCACATATTTGTATCAAATATCCTTATTATATAAGTGATACTGGTTTTGGTATCACCATGAGAAACTGTATATCTCCTACAAACCAAACTACAATAACAAAATTGTTTAAGTTACTCACTCACTCTTGGAGACTCTTTTCTTTTAACGATCCTAAGCACAACAAAACAGACATCAACCTCAATGTGACCTTTCGTTTACCAAGGGAAATAATTTATATCTTGTTTGAAGGTTTTGTTGTCTTTTGCCTTATAACCTCTTTCCTTCGTTTCATCCCTTCTCTAGTTTTTTTTCTTCTGTCAACTTATCATAAAAGCACTCAATATTTTTCCTTTGCTAATCATACTTTTGCCAAGGTTTTTAGTGCTTCTTTCAAATCTCAGCCATCATTTACATGTTTAGGAAGCTATTCATCAAATCACCATCATTTTTACGTTCGCAAGCCCTACCTCATCCTTTCAGATCACAATCTTCTTCATACCATTAACTGACTGACCATTTTCTTCAAGTGTGGTAGTATTGTGTGAGTCATCCAATGACAATAGTCCATTATTCAACAATATTTCTTTCCAGGTCATATACCAAAAATACCTGGCATGGGGCTATTTCACCACTAACATGATACCTTGCACAGGACTGTTGCAAGAACTTAATCTGACATGACAAAGATACTTATAAGATTGCCCAATCTTGGTAATGGACTTTCTTGACTTGTTATGTAACAAGAGGTAAGAGACTCAAAGTAGAAAAAATTTAGTTCCCTGTATATTTTTTAGATTTTTGAACAAGATGGTACTGGGACTTTAAGATGGAAGTAGTGAAATGGTTTGGTATTGAAATGATCAATCTCCATTGCTTCTGAACCCAACTTAAGTATGATCAGTTTTGGTGTCGTTGTCACTACTTTAATGCAGGCTTTCCCAACTCATTCAGAAAATGGTAGCAAGTAGCCACTTTACCAATTAACTTTAAATAAAGCGACACTTCAAAAAACGACTTTTAAAGGTCCAAACAACCTTTGTCATTGGTTGTGTGCTTCTAGTTGTGTTAGGGCGCAGAAAAACATGATCACACCTTCCTCAGTCTTGCTATTTGAATTGTATCAGAAATGAATGGAACAATATGCCATCCATTTATCAGAAGTTTCTAACAGATGAAGAAGCTCGAAGTTGGGTTTTGAGATTATAAATGAAAGTGTTAGGTGTCGTCCCTCCCACCAGAGTCAGACAAGCCAAACTTGGTTCCCGATGGTTCAACCATTACGGTCTGGTTTATGAGATTTTGGGATCAAAATACAAAAGGTAAGGAGTGTATAACTGCAGCACCACAACATGATAAAACTGATTTCAACTTTTGCAAACGACAGAAGATCAACTTTAGTATTCCCTGATCCCTAGCACAATTTTTTTTAAGAAGCCTTGTTATGTTTCATGGTGAATCAGGAAGTGAGAAGTTTTAATTAGATGGAACCAATATGTCATTATTAAGAATCTTATCTTATTTTACTCAAATTCTTCACAACTAAAGTTTCTTCAGCATTCTTTCTATGTACTAGGATGCACTTTTACACATGATCTCGAAATCACCCAGAACAAACTTCCATTAGATTACATATGTATCTCACTGGACTCTAATTTTTATGTCTTTTCTTCCATACATTCCTTCACAAACTCATGATTTCACAGACAGTATAGCCATAAAACCATTCAGTAGTGTATATTATGAAAATTGACCAAGTTTGTTCCTCAACATCTAAGATATCTTCTAGTCATCAAACTCCCACAGATGCAAGACATCCTACATAGTATGACAGAACGGATACATACTCTATTAGTTTGATGAACAGGACATTACAACATTTGTAACAGTTTCAACAACAGCTTTCTCAGTGTAATTGGGGTCATACTACTTGTATTGGGATTGGAAACCATCTAAATACTGGGAAAATCTGTAGAGTGTAATTGGTTTTGACTTGAACCTATTCACACCCACACTCACTATTAGACAAGGTCTTTACAAATGACAGATCCCCTATTTTATAATGAACCATTATCTTTGCTGTCTACTTACTGGTTTTACTGGCACTCAAGGAAATTTGGAAATAGTTCAATAAATAAATGAGTATAAAATCTAAACATTAAATGAACATGCTCAACCATAGTCACATCACTACTACTAACAATCCTGCATAGATTTTGATGAAAACATTATTACTCTTATTGACGAAATCATGAGTTGGTTTAACAGTCAGGATATACACATATTAGTAACAAATGCAATCCAATTGCTGCACGACATTAATCTAATTTGCAGTCACACTGATTTGAGTCATTTGATCATTTGTAAACTTATTGTTTACGTGACTTAACTGGTTCTAATGAGCAGACAAGTGAGACTCTGAGAGTACACATGAAAAATTACCATCATTTAAACAATTTCTACTCCTCACCTTAGACTGTCCCCCTCTCTTACCCGATTTCTACACATTAATTAACAAGGAATGCGCCATTTTCATTATTATCTGAAAAATTTTGAATTTTTGATACAAATGGCGGCCCCCATGCATACTCCATAAGTTACACACAACTGTATAATATTATGACTACACTTTCCCTTACCTGTTTTGTCACCGTGCTACGTCTGTAACATTGATTACACAATCCATCACATCACTGGAACAGGTGTCCCACTGTAGTGATAGTGGTACTGTCTTATTAACGTTATAGTAAGGAAGAGAGGACGTGAATACTGGAGGCTGATAGACTACAAGACACACATCACTATACTAGTAAAAGTATTTACTTTGGTTATAGCTTGGTACGATACTCATTTCTTGTAATCTCCCTAACTCTTGTATTATTTTTAAAATATACGAAAGCCACAGAACGGACAGTCCATTTTCAATTAACGGATATACTATTGTGTAAGGAAAAATATCTGAAATTTTTTCTCAGCTTTTTTTTTGATACAATCATGTAAAGATACTTGTTTCTAATGTAGTTTGATTCCTTAATATCTGCAATGATTTGGAGACGCTCCAATACTAATATTAAAAGCTAGAGCGCTGAAAACCTTTTGAAAATTAAAGATGAAGTGCAATTACCTACATTATATTGATGGATTTATTTCTACATAATATTTGACATTTTGTAACAAAGCTCTAAACTTTCCTTACTTTAATCACTATTATTATTACATGTTAACAATCGTACCAAGAAATGCATCCGTAAAAGTACAAAAATTTGATCATTTTTCGTTCTTGAACTGTAGCAGGTGTTCATTATCCATAGAATCAAAAATCCAACAACAGTATCTAACATGCAAAAGTCGCCATCTTGATAATGAATAATCGATTTTCATTAATTAATACAATGAAACACCTTAGTGTCGTTTCTTGATACGTGACTTTCGCGGTTTACAAATTTAAAATTCATTGCTGCACAGTCTTTTTATAACTATAATTTTTTTGCTACATTTGAGTAAAATTTGTTGTGTATGTCAGTATGGAAAATACAAGTATACAAGAGTAAAGCTCAAAGCTGTATATGTAAACGTTGTGTCAAGATATTATACGATCAGCTGTTCTTAATTAATTGGGTCAGTTACAGTAACTCATTTTAAATTTGTATATTATTAAGTTCATGTATTAAAGGCTGTTAGCACTACTGCAGGTAGCATCTTTTTTAGGCCTTTGGAAAAGATCGTCTTGGTGTATAATTTTGATTGATTCTAGCAGAGGCAAGCTAGCCCCTCATCCTTTTGGATATACTGACAGTTGAAGACTTACAACCTACTAGTTCGACCCAGTCCAGTAATACTACTAGTGTAAGATGAAATGACTGCAGAAATAATTATTATAAATTACTGGTATGTTCTATACTATTCTACAGTCCCATTATCATTAGTTTGTATTTTGCTCGTTACGGAGATATTACTGACACTATAATTAGTACTGATGATAAAACACATTGATGTTTGTAATGTACCCTATTTCATCTGTGATATTGGAGATAGTCCTACAGACGTAAGATCGGCTACACACCATCAGATAATAGCCCATATAGTAGACATCAAACTGGATAAGTGGCTAACTGGATCAGGCTTCCGAGTAGAAATATATTGTTGTTTCATTAGACACTGTTCTTAACAGTTCCAGTCCTGTTCTGTCATATAGATCAATGAAGGGACATCTTTTCCCAGTATAGAGTTCACACTAGCTACACTCATGTTATATATGTTGCCCAAATACTAGATCATTCATGACGATAAGATTGACCACAGTACTAGTGAGGTTGTGGGTTGATACTATTGTTACCTGATGACAACAATATACTCACTCATTTCTACTATTACATAGATGACAATCAATACCGCTTCCCAATGTGAGTTTGTCGGATGTCACAACTAACAGATAAACCATGGATCAACTAAGATGATCCCAATAGGTTCCTAAAGTTATATTAAGTGTCTATAAAAGCTTTAAAGTATTAGTTTACCAATTAGTACTGTTGTGATGCAATTCACAATGATATTGAGTGTTTTCAAGTTTAGTGAATTGAATGAGTAAATGGTTCAATTTTTAATGAAATTGCTCCAAGGGAAATTATCGTAATTGAATTATAATGACCAATAATAGCTGCGGACATTGAGAAATCTGACAAAATGTTTGTAGTATTGGATTACAGTGATTCGTTAGCCAGTAGACATCTTGATAGGTTCTGAATTGCTGTCAAAAGATGGTTTATCAGTCCCTTCAGTGTCATCTCATTTTGACTCATACCTTACTTTACCTGGTATGTACATTGTATGTGTCACTAGTGATATTGATTACATTTATGCTTTAACGATCGTAGTGAAACAGATATGCAAAATATCAAATTGTGAGTCTAGAATAGGATAATCAACGTTAAAATTTGTATGAACTAACTTCTTTCATAGCATTCCACAGAAATATATTATGATTCATGAGCAAAAACACTCAAATTTTGAGCTTGTGTAACAATGTTTCTATGAATGATATTTTCTGATTGATGGGGCATCAATTACGTTTACATATATAACTTTTTATACTGTGTATTGGTAGGCGTATGGTATATGCGTTACTGAACTCGTGTTATACCTCGTGCTAATTATATCATCATATGTGCATTTCCCCATCTCTTGTTTAGTATGAGTGGTTACTTGGGGCCAGATAGTACACGTCGAAAGAACGGTCATGTTTGACTCGGTACTGAAGAAATATTTTATCGTATAAAAAATGATGTCATTGTCGTATCATTTCTGTGGTGTATTAAAATGTGAATACACATCGAATTTACACTTTGATTCAGTTTGTTCGTTATCCCAGTGGATGTCAGACTTTCACTGATTCCAGACCGTACTGGGGATCGCATATGCATCAGGTATGAGATCAGATCTGTCTCTGACTTCAGAGAGGTTTGTGGATAGTAGAAAAAATATATAGTGTATACGTAATCGCCTAATTGCCTTTATATATGATATGATTCATGGTGTTTAGAAAGTAGAGTATCTGCACTTGAAGAATCAGAAACTTTTTGTGATGAAGTTAAATAGATAAGGTCAAGAGCAACAAGTAACTTGAATAGTATAAGTCTTGTAATTGACTCGTTTTCAACGGTAGATATGCATGGTCAACTCTCGAAGAAAAACTTTTTGTGAAAGAGGCATGAGGGAAACACAATTCTGAGACTAAATCTGAACTCCCTTGAAATAGAAAGCTAAAAAAGTCAGATGTGAGCATCTTAATATACTGTAGTGCTGAATATTTCAGAACGATATGTAATGAACTGAAAGCTTGGGCGGCTGGTTATTAGCCACAAAGTAGTGTAGGTTTCAAACATGAATTGCTATTTTACACTTGCATCATGTGTATTTGTAGCATAGAGTGAGGGACAATAAAAAAAAAATGATGTAGTCAAAGTGTATGTATAGCTTATGTAACCTGTACTCTGTAGCTGCTCCAGTAGCTATACTAGCTTGTGAACAAAGGGTTTCCATTAACTCATTGGATTAGTTCCTGTTTGTGCTGTATAGCTAGCATAGTTATTTTATAGCAAGTGGCTCTCAACAGACACTTGAATACTACTTATATCATTGAATATTGTTGTCACAAGTACAATGTTCAAATTACAAAGATTACTGCAGCGTTAAGAGGATGTCCTTCCCTTGGTTTAGAGTGCCATTCTATGATAGTTATATTGTCATCATTAATTGGGGGAGATATACCAGGAACAAGCTTAGGATGTGCAAGTTTATTCTGTTGTTGAAAGCATCAAGATGTTTACTTCATTCGGTACAGTGGAAACAGCATCTCTGATGGTTGAGATTATTACGCAAAGTTCAAGCCATGAGAATATCTATTGCAATGACTTAATTTTAAATGGGATGGCCAAGATCAGCAATATTCCCCATGATACTAATCAAAATGGGTTCAACTTCTTTCTTTGCGTGGTAACATCTTTTGTGGATTTCGTTGTGTAACTTTCTATGGGAATAGGAGTCACTTTACACTGGACATCAGTGTTATTTTGGGTGATTAATATCAATCCAATTGAGCGGGGCAGGGGCCATATATCGAAATAAGGAAAAGGGAAAGAGATGTCGTGCCAACAAAATCCTATTAGTTGCTGTAGAATTCCAGAGTCTGAAGTTTAAAGTAAGAATTGAAGATTTGTCCATAGACGCTGAAATATACTTTATAAGCAGTTGAATAAAGAATTTAAAGTGGGGTTTGAGGCGAAAAGACTATCTAACCACCCTTGCCATCAAACGGGAGATACCTGGAAAAGAGTGTAGCATATGTTAGATGCATTGCTGATAAACATGTTATACTCTGCTAATTTTTTACCAATCATCATATATCATTTACTGTGTACGGTTTAAGATAGTGTTACTTTGGGGGGCAGATAGTGAGTTTAGTAATTTCAATGATACAACCTAATACCATACCACTGATATACAAATAATACAAACAGTTCAGTTTGAGATTCGAGATGATCACAAACGAAGTACAAGCGGTACCAGTCTAGCTATTATTATAGCTCAGTAACTTACTCTGTGCACTTACATCACTCCTCCACCAGAGAGTAAATGACATCATACAAATTATTAAGTCTAAACGATCAATGCCAGTGTACATGACAAACAGAGCCAGTGATCCACACAGGCGCTGATGATATGAAGTAGGGGATGAAGGTTGAGGGGTTAGTGCAAGGGGAAGTGTTGTGTTGTATGGGGCTAGAGATCACAGCGAGTTCTAAATGTAGATCTGGCTTTAATTATGGCGAGAGAAATAACTTTTTGTTGTCTGTTGACCTATAGGGTGAAATGTTTTGTCAGAATGTTTTTAACCACTTATAACGTCCATCATATGGAATCGAAAGTGGTTTTTCCAATACGGCATCATGTGTCACAACCCATGAGTACAAGTACTGAGTTGATGACGAACATGAACTTTATCATAGGAGAGTCGCCACAGTGTTAGGGACACCGCTTTAAGATTGGAACTTGCAGGCTGTTATTGCGAGACAAAACTCTGCCAGGTTAGTCCTTTGGCTGGCTGCTCTGAAATGAACAAATTCACAATCACAAATGATTTTATCCATCAGACAATAGGATAGGACAAGCCTTGAGAAAGTAGTGTTTGGATGAAGACGTCTGCAGTATGAAGAAATCAGGTCTTGTTTATGAGATGCCAGCCATCTCCTAAGGCAAAAATATCTGAAAATTTTTTGTCAGCTTTTTTTGATGCAATCATTGTAAAGATACTTGTTCTAGTCATTGAGTCATGCTTTAAAAAATTTTTTAAAACCTAGTACTTGCAGAAATGTAGTTTGATTCCGTACGAATCTGCAATGCTTTGAGATCGTCATATAATAATATTAAAGAACCTAGAGAGCTGAAAACTTTCGAAAATTAAAGGTTAAGTCAGTTACTAATATATACAGAGGATACTATTTCTACAATAATAGTGTTGTTATCATTACAAAATATAATACCTTGCGTACGTTAATCACTATTGATTATTGAATGGCACAGAAACAACTACGAACAATAATATGACTAATAATAATAGCAGTAATAATAATTAATACATTTTATTTAACCTATTCTAACCCAGCGAAAGTCACTATCAATAACTGACACTAAGTGTATTCATTGCCTTTAATTAATGAAAATCGATTATTCATTATCAAATGGCGACTTTTGCACTGTTAGATACTGTTGTTGTGATTTTTTGATTCTATGGATATGTAAGTTCAACGAAAGTGATATTTTTAGTACTTTTCTGCTGACGTTTTGTATAAGTTCAAGAACGAAAACTTGATGATATTTTTAGTACTTTTTATTGTATTAATTGATGCATTTCTTTGTTGACAAGCATGCAGATATTAAACATATGCAAATAATACAAAAAATAGTAATTAGAACAAGTAGGGAAGGTGAAAAAATTTATAGCTTCGTAAAAAGGTGGGTTTTTTTGTCAAACTCCCATTGTTGAACTTGGTTGTAGATCCTTAAGAAACATATCTTATGTGACCATCGCGTATAATTGATTATTACTAGTATTATTACTTCATTCTTTAAATTTTCCAAAAGTTTCACGCCGAACCTAATAGCTTTTTAATATTATATTATTTGACGTCTCACATTATCATTGCAGATTCATTGCTTTAATTAGAATCAAACTACATTTCTGCAAAGTACTAGGGTTTAAAAAAATTTTAAAGCATGATCATATAACCGATATATAGAACAAGTATCTTTACATGATTATGTATAAAAAAGCCCCCCCCATGTACATTGCTTCAAAAAAATTTCAGATATTTTTACCTTAAAATCCGTATAACCCGTTATATTGAAATTGGAATGTCCGTCTGAGGCTTCCGTATATTTTAATAATTTTAGGGGATTACCTTAAAAATACCCCGTTATACAATTGAGTTAGGGTAAATACTTACTAGATCTAGTGATTTGAAAGATTTCATATGGTTATTCCTACAGTAACAAGTAAATACTTTTACTAGTATATATTGAATGCTGTCATATGTGGTCCTATCAGCTCCAGTATTCACTTTCTCTCTTCCTACTTATGGTCAATAAGACAGCTACACTATCACTATCAGTTGGACAACCTGTTCCATGTTGTTGTGATGCTGATGGATGTGTAAATCAATGTTGCTAGTGGACAGACACACTGTGACACAACGGTAAAGGAAGGTAGTCATATGTTAGTCCTTAATACAGTTTGTGTGTCACTATGGATTATCTATGGGGCGCCATTTGTATCAAAAATTTGAAAATTTTCATAATATAATAATGAAAATGAGCGCATTCCTTGTTTAATTAATGGTAGAATCTGTTTTATAGAGTTGACATATCTAAGTGTGAGTGAGTAGAAAATTGTTTTAAATGATTGTATTTATTTCTGTGTACTTCTTCAGAGTCTCACTTTGTCTGCTCATTAGAACCAGTAAAGTCAGTAAACAATAAGTTTACCCAATGATCAAATTGACTCAAATCATTGTGACTGCACAAATTCATATTAATGTCTTTCATAAATTGTAATTGCATTGTTTACTAATTATTTAGTATATCCTGACTGTTACAACCACCTCACTGTTTGTCAATAAGAGCTAATAATGTTTTTCATCAAATATATGCAGGATCTGTTAGTCGTAGTGATGTGACTAATGGTGAGCATGTCATTTTAATGATTTATATTTTTATACTCAATTTCATTTATTGACACTATTTTAACATTTCCTTTGAGTGCCAGTAAAACCAGTAAGTAGACAGCAAATATAATGTGTTTCATCTTATATATAATATGGGATCTGTCATTTGTAAAGACCTGTCTAATAGTGAGTGTGTGTGTGAATAGGTCAAGTCAAACAATACACTATACAGATTTTCCCATTATTAGATGGTCTTCCAATCCAATACAAGTAGTATGACCCAATTAAACTTGAGAAAGCTGTTGAACCTGTTACAAATTTGGTATGTCCTGTCATCAAAACTAATTAGAGTATGGTATCCCTTGTTTGCTCATACTATGTAGGGATGTTTTTCATCTCTTGGGAGCTTGAGTGGACCTAGAAGATATCTAGCTGTTGATGAACAACTTTGTTCATTTCATATAATATACCCTAATGAAATTGGTATGGCTATACTGTCTGTGAAATCATGAGTTTTGTTAAGGGATATATGAATCACAAAGACATAAAAATTAGAGACCATGAGTTCTATACATATGTCATCTATATTGAAGTTTTGTCTGGGTGATGTTTTTCTAGATCATTGTTTAAAGTGCATCCTAATACATAGAAAGAATGCTGAAGAACTTTAGGTTGTGAAGAATTAGAGTACAAAATAAGATTAAGATTCTTAATACAATATTTGGTTCATCAAAATTAAACTTCTCTGATCATCCATGAAACATAACAAGGCTTCTTTACAAATTTGTGCTAGGGATCAGGAATACTCAAGTTATACTTCTAGTCGTGCAAAAGTTGAAATCACAGTTTTTATCATGTTGTGGTGCTTCAGGTTATACAATCCTACATTTTGTAATTTTTGATCACAAATCTCATAAACCAGACCTTACTTTGGTGAACCATCGGGAACCACGTTTGGCTTGTCTGACTCTGGTTGGATGGACACCAAACTCTTTCATTTATAATCTCAAACCAACCTTTCTAGCTTCTTCATCTGTTAGACCACTTCTTATAATGGATGGACATATTGTTCCCATTTCAGTTCTGATACAATTCAAATAGCAACTGAGGAAGGTGTGATCATGTTTTTTCTGCCCCCTAATACAACAGATCACACAACCACTTGACAAAGGTTGTTTGGGACCTTTAAAAGTCGTTTTGGAAGTGTCAGCTTTATATTAAAGTTAATCTGGTAAAGTGGCTACTTGCTACCAAATTTTCTGAATATTTGGGAAGCCTGCATTAAAGTTATGACAACGACAAACCTGATGTCATACTTATGTTGGGTTCAGAAGCATTGGGATTTATCATTCAATCCAAACCATGTCACTATTCCATCTTCAAAGTCCCCAGTACCATCTTGGTTCAAAAATCTATCAAAATATACAGGACTAAATTTTTTCTACTTTTTAGTCTCTTACCTAGTTGTTACATACAATGTCAAGAAAGTCCATTACCAAGATGTTGGGGCAATCTCTTATAAGTATCTTTGTCATGTCAGATTTTAAGTTCTTGCAACAGTCCTGTGCCAAGGTATCATGTTAGTTGTTGAAATAGCCCCATGCCAGGTATTTTTAGTAGCCCTGGAAAAAATCATTTGAATAATGACTATTGCCTTTGGATGACTAACACAAAACTACCACACTTGAAGACATGTGTCAGTTCAGTTAATGGTAATGAAGAAGATTGTGATCTGAAAGGATGAGTGCTATGACGAACGGAAAAATGATGGTGATTATGATGAATAGCTTCCTAAACATGTAACTGATGCTAAGATTTGAAAGCAACGACTTAAAAAACCTTGGCAAAGTATCGATTAGCAAGGAAAATATTGAGTTTATTTTATGATAAAATTTACAGAAGAAAAAAGAACTAGATGAAAGGGATGAAACGAGAAAGAGGTATAAGGCAAAAGACAAACAAACCTTCAAAACAAGATATAATTATTTCCTATTCATAAACAAAAGGTCACATTGAAGTGTTTTGATGTATGTTTTGTTATTGTGTCTTAGGATCTGTAAAAAAAGATGTTTCCAAGAGTGAGTGAGTAGCTTAAACAATTTTGTTATTGTATTTTTTTTATAGAGACTACTATAGTTTCTCACTTAGTTGATACAAAAACCAGTCATCACTTATATAATAAGGATATTTGAGCAGAAATGATGTGTCTAATGGTGAGTATATTTCATTTGATGAGTTAAATTTTTATACTTATAGACCTTTCATTTGAGTGCGAATATGTAGATTAAATGAAAATAAGTGAGTTTTTTTTAGATAAGTATCTACTTTACTTTCTATTATACCAAGGTATTAATGGAGGAAACTAGTTAGAGATTCACCTCTTTCCTCATATTCACTTGACTATAAGAAAAGCAAATTCAATGACATTGAATAAATCAGGGGTCTTACCTGCAAAGGTTAAAGAATCTCACATCAAGATGTTAATTAAAACATATCAGAGAGAGAGAGAGAATACAGTTTGTGTTTGATACTAGTCTCATATAAAATAAATGTCATTACACTATATAGATGGAGAGACTGGGAAATAGAAATGAGTAAGCTTTGTTAGGATGAAACAATTAACTTTCACATACTCACAATTTCACTGTAGTTCACTCCTTTATACATTGCTATACAGGTAACATTAACTGACACTCCTAAAATTGCTAAAAAATTAGCTATATTGACCAATGCTGTTAATGGATATTAGAATACCTGACAATGTTTGTACACTGATTACAGTACTAGTACATCTTAATAGGCTCTGACTGGTGATGTCAAAGATGTTGCTGGTATCAGTCTCTTCAGTGTCATCTCATTTTTGACTATCTCTCTTTACCTGTCATGTCAAAGTATGTGTCACTAGTGACATTGCCTATGTATGTTTCAGCATCATATGGAACAGGTATCCAAATGTCAATATGAGTCTGAATAAATCTCTTCAAATTTCTTACTTTACCTTTAATTAATAGTACATCATATAATACCTGAAATAAAAAGACAAATAACACAACTACAATATAACTCTTCATTTACCAATATGAGTACTCAAATGATCAAATTCTTCCATAGCATTCCACAGAAAAATAACATGATTCATGACAAAAACACTCAAACTTGAGTTTGTTAATTAAATAATAAAAAAGTTTCTACTCATAATATTAATAGTATTTTTATTGATGAGGTCATAAATTACTTTACATTATATAATTTCTTATGCATGTATCATTAGAATGTTTTATTAGAAGAATTGACATAATAGTGTATATCAACTGGTAAGTTTTTACATGTGAACACTGTCTATAATAGCATAATTTTATCACACATCACCCCATGGATATTATGTTGAGGTCTGATAATCTAGTGGTTGCACCCAGTTACTTAAAGACACTTAATAATTGATTTATCATGAACTAATACAGTAATACCAGGTAAAGAAAATGAATTATATAAAAGAAAGGAACAAAGCTGGATTACATGATGGACATTGTTCTTTATAGCACATCTCTTATTTTGTAGTATCAAGTATCTAAATAAAATAGTTAAATTATAGTGAGTTATTTAGTTATTTCATTGGAGTATTAAGTATTAAGAAGCCAGCGTAGTCTTTACTTTAGTGGTAAGAGCTATGTAAATGTCTCTACAATAATATCATTATAAATCTTACACTTTATTTAGGGTATTCACTATAATGTGACTGTGTTCTTTTAACTTCATAACTACTTGTCCAGTACAATATTCACATCCTGGTTTACAATATTATGGTATATAAACATGTAAAAGAACATCATTCATGTATATGATATACAACATGACTTAAAGATTTGTACTGTACCTCATATATGATTATGAGATAGTCTACAGAAATGTAACGACTCTTACTATAAAGGTGTGTATTCTGGCAACTATTAACTTGTAAATTGTACAAAGAAATCATTTTAGGATTTATAGGTTACTGATTTGAACTGATACTGTGCACCATTGACACATCCTGGAGAACACACTGCTACTGTACAATTGTAACCAACCAACCACTCCTACATGTACAAGTGTCAGCTACTGTACAGAAAAACCATAAGTTAGACTGCAATAAGTTTGACATTTAACTGAGTAAACAAAAGAACAATAGTGTAATGTGTGGCTCAAATTTGAGCTACAGAGTATAGATTACTGAGCACATGTGTACTTACTATAAATCTATAAGAATCAGACCTGATTCTATGGATAATGTAACAGCCTGCTGACAAGTTCAAGAACGAAAGTGATCAATTTTTAGTACTTTTACGGATGTATTTCTTTGTACGATTTGTATAACATATAATAATAATAGTGATTAAGTAGGGAAGGTTTTATAACTTTTGTAAAAATGTCCAATATTATTGTAGAAATAAATCCATCCGTATAATTGTAGTAATTGACTTCATCTTTAATTTTCAAAAGTTTCAGCCCTCTAGGTCTTTAATATTATTATTTTGAGTCTCCAAAGCATTGCAGATATTAAGGAATCAAACTACATTTCTGCAAAGTACTAGGGTTTAAAAAAAATTTTAAAACATGATCAATTATTAGAACAAGTATCTTTACATGATTGCATCAAAAAAAGCTGAAAAAAATTTTCAGATATTTTTACCTTAAAATCCAAGACAGGTGGGGTTTTTTTGCAGTACAGAGTCAACTCCATTTGTGAAATTGTGTCAGGTGGTATGTTTTGGATCCTTTAACATATCTTATGTGACTTTCGCGGGGTTAAAATAGTTTAATATATTATTACTATTTTATTATTGTTGTTATCATTGTTATTATAGCGTGGTCTGCTTTGAGATGAAGGCACATAAGACTCCGAACAATAATAATAATAATAATAATAATAATAGCAATAATAATTAATACATTTTATTTAACTATTCTAATCCCGCGAAAGTCACTTATCAATAACCTGACACTAAGTGTATTCATTGCCTTTAATTAATGAAAATCGATTATTCATTATCAAGATGGCGACTTTTGCACTGTTAGATACTGTTGTTGGTGATTTTTGATTCTATGGATTATGTAACAACCTGCTGACAAGTTCAAGAACGAAAATGATGAATTTTTAGTACTTTTACGGATGCATTTCTTTGTACGATTTATATAACATATAATAATAATAGTAATTAAAGTAGGGAAGGTTTATAGCTTCGTAAAAATGTCAAATATTATTGTAGAAATAAATCCATCCGTATAATTGTAGTAATTGACTTCATCTTTAATTTTCAAAAGTTTCACCCCTCTAGCTTTTTTAATATTATTATTTGACGTCTCCAAATATTGCAGATATTAAGGAATCAAACTACATTTCTGCAAAGTACTAGGGTTTAAAAAAAATTTTAAAGCATGATCAATTATTAGAACAAGTATCTTTACATGATTGTATCAAAAAAAGCTGAAAAAAATTTCAGATATTTTTACCTTAAACTCCGTATAACCCCGTTATATTGAAATTGGAATGTCCGTCTGAGGCTTCCGTATATTTTAATAAATAATACAAGAGTTAGGGAGATTACTAGAAATGGTTATCCTACAGTAACAAGTAAATACTTTTACTAGTATAGTGATATGATGTCATATGTAGTCCTATCAGCTCCCAGTATTCACTTTCTCTCTTCCTACTATGGTCAATAAGACAGCTACCACTATCACTATCAGTTGGACACCTGTTCCATGTGATGCTGATGGATGTGTAATCAATGTTGCTAGTGACAGACACACTGTGACACAACAGGTAAAGGAAGGTAGTCATAATATTAATACAGTTTGTGTGTCACTTATGGATTATCTATGGGGCGCCATTTGTATCAAAAATTTGAAAATTTTCATAATATAATAATGAAAATGAGCGCATTTCCTTGTTTAATTAATGGTAGAATCTGTTTATAGAGTTGACATATCTAAGTGTGAGTGAGTAGAAAATTGTTTAAATGATTGTATTTATTCATGTGTACTTCTTCAGAGTCTCACTTTGTCTGCTCCATTAGAACCAGTAAAAGTCAGTAAACAATAAGTTTACCAAATGATCAAATTGACTTCAAATCATTGTGACTGCAAATTCATATTAATGTCTTTCATAAATTGTAATTGCATTTGTTTACTAATTATTTAGTATATCCTGACTGTTAAACACACCTCACTGTTTGTCAATAAGAGCTAATAATGTTTTTCATCAAATATATGCAGGATCTGTTAGTCGTAGTGATGTGACTAATGGTGAGCATGTTCATTTTAATGATTTATATTTTTATACTCAATTTCATTTATTGACACTATTTTAACATTTCCTTTGAGTGCCAGTAAAACCAGTAAGTAGACAGCAAATATAATGTGTTTCATCTTATATATAATATGGGATCTGTCATTTGTAAAGACCTGTCTAATAGTGAGTGTGTGTGTGAATAGGTTCAAGTCAAACAATACACTATACAGATTTTCCCATTATTTAGATGGTCTTCCAATCCAATACAAGTAGTATGACCCAATTAAACTTGAGAAAGCTGTTGAACCTGTTACAAATTTGGTAATGTCCTGTCATCAAACTAATTAGAGTATGGTATCCCTTGTTCTGCTCATACTATGTAGGATGTTTTCATCTCTTGGGAGCTTGAGTGGACCTAGAAGATATCTAGCTGTTGATGAACAACTTGTTCATTTCATAATATACCCTAATGAAATTGGTTATGGCTATACTGTCTGTGAAATCATGAGTTTTGTTAAGGAATATATGAATCACAAAGACATAAAAATTAGAGACCAGTGAGATATACATATGTCATCTATATTGAAGTTTTGTTCTGGGTGATTTTCTAGATCATTGTTTAAAGTGCATCCTAATACATAGAAAGAATGCTGAAGAACTTTAGGTTGTGAAGAATTAGAGTACAAATAAGATTAAGATTCTTAATACAATATTTGGTTCCATCAAATTAAACTTCTCTGATCATCCATGAAACATAACAAGGCTTCTTTACAAATTTGTGCTAGGGATCAGGAATACTCAAGTTATACTTCTAGTCGTGCAAAAGTTGAAATCACAGTTTTATCATGTTGTGGTGCTTCAGGTTATACAATCCTACATTTTGTAATTTTTGATCACAAATCTCATAAACCAGACCTTACTTTGGTGAACCATCGGGAACCACGTTTGGCTTGTCTGACTCTGGTTGGATGGACACCAAACTCTTTCATTTATAATCTCAAACCAACTTTCTAGCTTCTTCATCTGTTAGACCACTTCTTATAATGGATGGACATATTGTTCCCATTTCAGTTCTGATACAATTCAAAATAGCAACTGAGGAAGGTGTGATCATGTTTTTCTGCCCCTAATACAACAGATCACACAACCACTTGACAAAGGTTGTTTGGGACCTTTAAAAGTCGTTTTGGAAGTGTCAGCTTTATATTAAAGTTAATCTGGTAAAGTGGCTACTTGCTACCAATTTTCTGAATTATTTGGGAAAGCCTGCATTAAAGTTATGACAACGACAAAACTGATGTCATACTTATGTTGGGTTCAGAAGCATTGGGATTTATCATTTCAATCCCAAACCATGTCACTACTTCCATCTTCAAAGTCCCCAGTACCATCTTGGTTCAAAAATCTATCAAAATATACAGGACTAAATTTTTTCTACTTTTTAGTCTCTTACCTAGTTGTTACATACAATGTCAAGAAAGTCCATTACCAAGATGTTGGGGCAATCTCTTAATAAGTATCTTTGTCATGTCAGATTTTAAGTTCTTGCAACAGTCCTGTGCCAAGGTATCATGTTAGTTGTTGAAATAGCCCCATGCCAGGTATTTTTAGTAGCCCTGGAAAAAATCATTGTGAATAATGACTATTGCCTTTGGATGACTAACACAAAACTACCACACTTGAAGAAATGTGTCAGTTCAGTTAATGGTATGAAGAAGATTGTGATCTGAAAGGATGAGTGCTATGACGAACGGAAAAATGATGGTGATTATGATGAATAGCTTCCTAAACATGTAACTGATGCTAAGATTTGAAAGCAACGACTTAAAAACCTTGGCAAAAGTATCGATTAGCAAGGAAAATATTGAGTTTATTTTATGATAAATTTACAGAAGAAAAAAGAACTAGATGAAAGGGATGAAACGAGAAAGAGGTATAAGGCAAAAGACAAACAACCTTCAAAACAAGATATAATTATTTCCTATTCATAAAAAAAGGTCACATTGAAGTGTTGATGTATGTTTTGTATTGTGTCTTAGGATCTGTTAAAAAAAAGATGTTTCCAAGAGTGAGTGAGTAGCTTAAACAATTTTGTTATTGTATTTTTTTTAGAGAGACTACTATAGTTTCTCACTTAGTTGATACAAAACCAGTCATCACTTATATAATAAGGATATTTGAGCAGAAATGATGTGTCTAATGGTGAGTATATTTCATTTGATGAGTTAAATTTTTATACTTATAGACCTTTCATTTGAGTGCGAATATGTAGATTAAATGAAAATAAGTGAGTTTTTTTAGATAAGTATCTACTTTACTTTCTATTATACCAAGGTATTAATGGAGGAACTAGTTAGAGATTCACCTCTTTCCTCATATTCACTTGACTATAAGAAAAGCAAATTCAATGACATTGAATAAATCAGGGGTCTTACCTGCAAAGGTTAAAGAATCTCACATCAAGATGTTAATTAAAAAACATATCAGAGAGAGAGAGAGAATACAGTTGTGTTTGATACTAGTCTCATATAAAATAAATGTCATTACACTATATAGATGGAGAGACTGGGAAATAGAAATGAGTAAGCTTTGTTAGGATGAACAATTAACTTTCACATACCTCACAATTTCACTGTAGTTCACTCCTTTATACATTGCTATACAGGTAACATTAACTGACACTCCTAAAATTGCTAAAAAATTAGCTTATATTGACCAATGCTTAATGGATATTAGAATACCTGACAATGTTTGTACACTGATTACAGTACTAGTACATCTTAATAGGCTCTGACTGTGATGTCAAAAGATGTTGCTGGTATCAGTCTCTTCAGTGTCATCTCATTTTGACTATCTCTCTTTACCTGTCATGTCAAAGTATGTGTCACTAGTGACATTGCCTATGTATGTTTCAGCATCATATGGAACAGGTATCCAAATGTCAATATGAGTCTGAATAAATCTCTTCAAATTTCTTACTTTACCTTTAATTAATAGTACATCATATAATACCTGAAATAAAAAGACAAATAACACAACTACAATATAACTCTTCATTTACCAATATGAGTACTCAAATGATCAAATTCTTCCATAGCATTCCACAGAAAATAACATGATTCATGACAAAAACACTCAAACTTGAGTTTGTTAATTAAATAATAAAAAAGTTTCTACTCATAATATTAATAGTATTTTTATTGATGAGGTCATAAATTACTTTACATTATATAATTTCTTATGCATGTATCATTAGAATGTTTTATTAGAAGAATTGACATAATAGTGTATATCAACTGGTAAGTTTTTACATGTGAACACTGTCTATAATAGCATAATTTTATCACACATCACCCCATGGATATTATGTTGAGGTCTGATAATCTAGTGGTTGCACCAGTTACTTAAAGACACTTAATAATTGATTTATCATGAACTAATACAGTAATACCAGGTAAAGAAAATGAATTATATAAAAAGAAAGGAACAAAGCTGGATTACATGATGGACATTGTTCTTTATAGCACATCTCTTATTTTGTAGTATCAAGTATCTAAATAAAATAGTTAAATTATAGTGAGTTTTATTTAGTTTATTTCATTGGAGTATTAAGTATTAAGAAGCCAGCAGTAGTCTTTTACTTTAGTGGTAAGAGCTATGTAAATGTCTCTACAATAATATCATTATAAATCTTACACTTTATTTAGGGTATTCACTATAATGTGACTGTGTTCTTTTATAACTTCATAACTTACTTGTCCAGTACAATATTCACATCCTGGTTTACAATATTATGGTATATAAACATGTAAAAGAACATCATTCATGTATATGATATACAACATGACTTAAAGATTTGTACTGTACCTCATATATGATTATGAGATAGTCTACAGAAATGTAACGACTCTTACTATAAAGGTGTGTATTCTGGCAACTATTAACTTGTAAATTGTACAAAGAAATCATTTTAGGATTTATAGGTTACTGATTTGAACTGATACTGTGCACCATTGACACATCCTGGAGAACACACTGCTACTGTACAATTGTAACCAACCAACTACTCCTACATGTACAAGTGTCAGCTACTGTACAGAAACCATAAGTTAGACTGCAAAGTTTGACATTTAACTGAGTAAACAAAAGAACAATAGTGTAATGTTGGCTCAAATTTTGAGCTACAGAGTATAGATTACTGAGCACATGTGTACTTACTATAAAATCTATAAGAATCAGACCTGGGTGTTTGGTAGATTAGTGTTTTAATATTTATTTTTCTTTCACCAAACAAAATTATAGTTCGTTAACTTTACACATGCTTTGAATACCATTAAAAGTTTAACCAAATATGGTCTACAGAAATGTATAGCATTCACAACTAATAATACCGGGATAGTGGGAAATATTGATGATCATAAAATTTGACAGAAGCACATAAGTTAGCTTATCATTGTTATTACTGGTCATTATACCCTCATACTAACAAAGCAAGCTATAGCTTTTTAGTAATAGGAGAAGCAAATATCGTAGATGTCTTGCAGTCTTCATTTTATGGGTGTGGTTAATACAAAATTATTGCTGATGATATATAAATATTGCAAACTTACTTTGATTCACTAAACTGCCAAACTAAATTCATCACTAATATTTCTTATTGTACAGTTAGTTCAAAATGGAAATCATAATCATGGCCTGAAACTATTAAAGATTATTATATATACACACATGTACATGAGGTAACATAATGATAACATAAGTTATTACTTTTATCTCTTACTATTTATAATTCAATAGGAAATTTGTTCTTATTTTTTAGAAAACAGTCCAAGCAATATCTTCTAGTATAAATATACTGGGAATGCTACAAAAGAGAACCTATTATAGGTTTCTAATCACAATTAAGACATTTCATTTAACTATAATGTATAGATTCACTAGATATAAAAACCGCCAATGAGTTTTAAGACAAAATGACATTATATTAATCTCCTATAAAAGCTACATTCAAATATACTATAACTGTACACTGACCTTTATAAGGTTGATACGAGGCCAAATTAACATCTTGAATAGATGATCCAACTAATTACTATATAGTGGGTTTGTTGGTATTTTGTAACACAAGACAAGTGTATTAAAACTGTAGTTGTATAATGACTTTAAACTGATCTACCAGTTATCTTGAAACAATCACTGCTGTAATTTAACTCTGTTATTAAAGGAAGGATTTTTTCCTACAACAGCATTCTATATTCTCTAGTAAATGTAACATCCTCTCACAACATTTTCAATCTGTACTTCATTAAAGTATGGTGTGGTTATTAAATTGTTACAATTTCATCAAAGAGATTTGACTCTACTATATTATATTATGGACTTACTTTACTAACATAGACAATTCTTTTACACACTACACAGTGTGATCCTAGAATTAGTGGCTTAAACATCTCAGAGAAAGGGTCTCTACCAATGATTGTATCTTCTAAATACCTGTAACATCAATGAAGGAAGTTACAATAGGAATATAATTTAAGCAGGACAAAAAATTGTTATAATGGCAACATTGAAATATTTTACAAAATGTATTTTGTACCATGACAATGGCTTCGTGAACCCTAACACTAGTAATTTACAACAAAGCAGACACTTTTGTGTGTTCTTTTAATATTTTATGATGAACAAAGCAAGACACTTACTTACTACAATATTAAATACAACAGCGATCATTTTTAGAAATGATGGTTCTGTATATGAAATTTCATTTTTATTGAATCACCATATTACTCCTAAACTTCCTTATTCTAATTCAAAATGAAATAAATAGTCAAAAATAGATTTACACCAACACCTAATTTTATGAATTTTGGCTCACACATGATCCATGTGGCATGCAAGACTGCAGGTCTGGAGTCTGTGAGAATAGTTCTCACTTATTCCAACATTATTTAGTGTCTCAATTAGTGTACAGTAAGATAGCATTTATTCTATGTGATAAATACTATTATAATATACAAAAAAAATGTCCATAAAGTCAGTTTGTTTCAATCCTTACATGAATCCTCCCTTTACTTACACTAATCCATTTGAAAAATGGACAAATACGTCCAAAATCATATATAACATCTAAAAAGACCATAGTTATGGCAAAGAAAAGTTCCTTTTTTTCAAACTTCTTTCTCAAAGTTGCCATTCGAGTACATTTTAAGCCACACCTCTATTACGTGACAGGATGATGACATTGCATGCTTCGCTGGGGAGGAAAGTCTATAAAGTGAGCTACTGGGCAAAGGTCTATGTTACACTGCCACTACTCTCAGAAAGTAATGGCTGAAGCAACTACTATGACAGAAGAGACGTTTTTGAGGTAAATAACAATTGGTAAACTAGAGTCAGTGAGCAAAGGCAATTGTACAGAAGTTGAGGACTATTCTTATTTCCTATTTCTTCCGTGCACCTTCGCGTATTTGGAAATTTCATCCAGTTGGTAGGGAAGCCAAGAGTAGACATTACAATATAAATACAACCCAAATCAAAAATTAACTGGAAACAACTCTTTGATGCTTGATTCCAAGAGATGGATCATGTTCCGATTAAATAAGCCTAATAAAAATTAGAAATGGGTCATATGCCCAAGAATGGAATAAGGAATTAGAACTCACCAAATTGGGGAATTTTAAAATATGCAAAGGTGTGTGGAAGTAATAGGAAATAGGAATTTAATTATCCATTCTCAGCTTCTGTAAAGTGTATAGATAATCCTTTATTTTAATGTGGAATTAATATTTAACATCAGTTGCATAGTAAATCATTGGTATTTTAAAATTAAAGCATTTGTTATATGCTATATATATAGCTGATGTTGTGAGTAGAATGATTTTGTTTACAAAAATTGGAAGAGGAATGCCATACTCAATGCAAAATTAATATAATTAGGTTCTGAGGTTTACATTTTAGGGTCTAGAGATTAGTGGAAATTTCACAATAATCTACAGTATTCTGAGCCTTTTATCTAGATGCAGCCACTTGTTTTTAACGTTATGATTTACTCAACAAATAAACTGTGCAGCCACACCTATTTATAATTAATAACAGCAAATAATACTAGAGAAAATGTATAGACTATATGTATCTTGCTCTCTGGAGAATATGAGACCTTTTGTATATACAGTCAGTATTAATGAAATTATTCTGAGTATGATCTCTTAAAACAAAGCTTACAAGGCAATATATATGTTATGTTAAAGATAGTTTATTATAAACTAAAATATGTATAGAATGATTAATAATTGAGAAATAGCAGTAAATGTTATATCTAAAGTATATGAAAGCGTCAGACAGACATTCCAATTCCTATTTCCAATTTCAATATAACGGGGTTATACGGAGTTTTAATGTCCCATCTCTCGCTTCTCTAAACAATCGAACTACAATATACAACCAAAGTCAGGGACCTAACCCAACTGAAAACATCTCGCTGACGCTACATTTTAAGAGACAGTTCGTGGTACTCACGCTCCGTGTTTTATTAACAAGAAAAGCCTAGAAATGGTGCACATGCCAAAATTGGAATTAAGAATAACAAATTAGACTCATCAAATGGATCGATAATTGGAATTTTAAAATACGCTAGGGTGCGCGCGAAGAAACAAGAAAAAGGAATTGGAATGTCTGTCTGCGGCTTCCGTAAAAGTACATTTCAGTCACCTTTTGTTACATTTTAGTACTGGTTTGAATAAAGAAATGTTTATTTTTCTAAAATTCCTTTCTTTGGGTTAGTATCATTTATTCCTATATGAAAACAACGTGATAATTTGACTCAAACAAGGAGCTACAATTTGACTCTACAAGGCTAGCCTTTGATTTCTAATTCTTTATAAACTCAACAATCACTGGTATTGATAATAAGTTTTTAAGCTCTGGTTACTAGTTCAGATAGATTGAACAAGTTTAAACACACCAACTAGAGTGAAAAAAAAACAAGCAGAAAGAACTTTTTGTAGTAGTGAAATCAGTGCTATAAGTAGACCTTATAGAGTCAAACTGTAGCTCCTTATTTTTATGTACTCTTTACAGGGTTGTATGTCTTAAGAATGATGCCAATTTTTCAATAGGAATAAATAGTACTATATCCAAAGGAAACAATTTTTTAAAAATGAATGTTTCTCTATTCAAACCTGTACTAAAACACAACAACATGGAGTCTGAAATGTGCTCCAGATGGAATAATTGTATAGTTTAATCCTTATGATAAACTAGGCTATTGGTTACCTTACAAAATGGTGTCTATGACAACAGTAGCATTACAGAAACAGGTGTGGCTGCATAAGATCTCTTATTTAACACCACAATGTTATCTGCTTTCTTTATATAATGGCAACAGAATACTATTCACAGTGGTGTTCTGAGGGTATAGAAAGTCTTAAAAAGCCTACAGAAATCTACGATCACTTTTGGGTTTATGTAAGGGTTCCAACACCAGACAAGGAGCTAGATATTCTTGGTAAATGGCTCGTTTTTAAAGACTATGATAAACTTGATGAGGTATGGGAAAAGATTCGAACTGCTATTGTCCACTAATAACTTACAAGGTTGTGTAAGTGCCAAATGTTCCACTATGAGATATAATCTACAGGAGAGGTCCTGGCCCTGTACATATGTGTCATATGTGGTTTATACAAGGAGCATAATAATGGATAAATTGGTTTC